>NC_040036.1:43203809-43406822 GCF_003713205.1 Coffea eugenioides | reverse complement strand
ACTCCTCGGCTGAGTCTTTGAACCATGCTAGCACTAGCAGGAGGGACCAAAGGGTTTCAAAACTGCACTAAATAGCAACGTACCACCACCATTTTCACAAAACTGTCTATCCCAGTAGTAAACAGATTCGGACCACAAATTAACTGCATCTGCATTTGGTATCCCATGGAGGCAAAGAGGCAGTGGAATCCACTGACTGGCACAACTATTTCCACGTCTCTCTCAATCCTCCCAAGTACCAAGTCAGGTTCCATCAAATTTATGAAACCACCTAATCAAGTTAGCTAAATGATTTAGTCCACCAGTATTATAATATTGCACTGCGTAAACAGGTCATAAACAAGGTGTACTTAAGATGTGATTGCCCACAAATTGGCTGGTTGGCAGTTCTATTAAAGAATTTTCAATTGACTAGGAATCCGATGCCAAGTGTTCCCTCTATGTTTGACTTTCTCCCAAATAAAAGAGATTTCTCATCCCCTTCATCAGAGAAAAAAAAAAGAAGAGAAGAGAAATGTTGTCCAAACTGAAATATATACTAATTGAATAACTTCCATTAGTATGATTTAATCATCCATGATTATAGTCAATAACCGGAGACATTAACTAATTTGGAGTTCTAAAGGAGGGAGTCAGTGGACCGAGTACGGAAGAAAAGGAAAAGATGTGCAACCCCACTGAAAAAGTACGACTTAGTCTTCAGTTTCCAACAGCAACAGCGAGCAAATCTCACTAAACAATTAATTTTTTATGATGTTGTCCTAATCGCTCCATAATAATATCTCAACACGGCTATCCAACTGATCGTTTTGACATTAAATTCACATGTCTAAAGAACCTTTTAGAAAGAACTTCAAAATACACCATCTGGATTTATTTAAAAAAAATAAAAATAAATAAACGATATTTTAAAGACATCAATTATCTGCGGATTTATTTATTTTTTTCCCTAGAATAGTAGTCCCTTTTATGTTTGAAGCCACCCATGCATTTCAAAATTTTTGTGAAATCTTTTCTATATATATATATATATATATATATATACATGTATAGAAAAGAGGAATGAAGTTGAATAGTTGACAAAATGACCATAATTTGTCAACTTTGGTTAATGAGACTAATAAAGCATTTTTCAACGCGTGAGTCGTAACACATTGAAGACCAAGTACAGAAGAATGCGCAAGTTCAACCACTGAAATGTGCGACTTAGGTTCCATTTGATAAAACTGAATTTGAATTTTGAAATCTGAATACTGAAATAATTAATTTGCTGAATTTTAAGTACTGAAAAGAAATATATGAATGTCTGAATTTTAATGTTAAACCTATTTGTACTATTTGATAAACATTTATAACTGAATGCTTAATAAGTTAAATTTGACAAATTTGCCCTTATATCTTTTCATCCAAAAAAGAAATAGAACATATGATTTAATTAGCTAAAAATGTTTGGTATGAAAATGATAATATTTATTTTTAAATCAAATTAATATAAAAGATTAAATATATTATATGAGGAGTATGGAGAAAATGTGAAAATCATTCACAAGGGAGAAAAAAGAAATAGAAAATCATTAGATAGAGAATATTAGATTGTTTAATTAGATAAGAATTTTGAACATAATTAACTAACAAGGGTAGATTTGGTAGATAAAATAAGGTAATTGAAATAATTCTATTGATTCTTATCAGAATTAAGCATTTAGTTAGGATTTTTGTGTTGAAAAAATATACATAAGTTCAACACTACTTAACAAGTTTAGCAAATGGATTTTTATTTATCAAACACTCAAAACATTTGAATGTCTGAAAAAATTCAGATTCAACATTTTTTTTATGTTATCAAACAGACCCTTAGTCTTTGTTTCCCCTAAGAAAATCTAGGGGTTTGTTTGGATTGAGATAATTTCAGATAAAATAATTTGCTTCACAAATTTCAATCATATTTTTATCTTTTCAATCACCTTTTTATCTCACATACATCACATCACAAAAAATGTTACAGTAATTATCTCAAATAAATCATTCAAATAAACTCCTATCCAAACAAACCTATATATATATATATATATATTTCTATGTTGCACTTAAACATGGTTTAAAAAAGCTAAGTACGGCTTTTATAGTCATGGTTGAACTAACAAATTTTTCGAATCAGCATGTATCTAATAATAACACCTTTTAGAACTTAGAAAAGACGCCCTACCAGTTTACCACAAGTAGCAAAAATCTCAAACTCCAGAACACCGACAGCTGTGAGAAACATGCTCAGTACTGTACTGTACTTAGAGGTGGCAAATTAACCCACTTAATTAAATTTACCCATACCCGCCCATGAATAGATGGGTATGGGTATCTTAAATTTTTATATATGGATATAAATGGGTTACCCAATAATATAAATGGGTATTATTGGATAACCCATCAAATCCAATTAACCCATTTAAAATTCTCTTTCCCCCAAGTCTCTTCTTTTCTCCCACCCATTTTTTTTTCAAAATTTTCATTTTGTCATGTTGTTAACTACTTTTGTTTCATTATTATTATTATTATTATTATTATTATTATTATTGTTTGTTGGTTTTATCTTATTATTTTATTTTATCTTAGTTTGTTAACTTGCTTATTTTTCAGCATTACTAATTTATGATAAATTTTAGCCTATTTTCTTCTCTTTCTAAAATGAAATTTTAAATTTATATATGAAAAAAATGTTAAGGGTTCAAAATTTTTGGATTAAGTTTTTATATTAATTTTTATAGTACTTAGTTCAAATTTTTATATTCTTATTATTCAATTATTAAATAATAGGTAATTTTGTGATATAGAGTATAAATGAAAAAAAATTGGTAATTAAGTTTATTGAACATTATAAATAAATATTTAAAACTAATGATGGATACAAAGAGTGGTATAAATTGATAACTTAGTTTGCAAAAATGAATTTAAATGAGTTTACAAAAAGTTAAAATAAATGGGTTATAAATGGGTAATTGGGTTACCCAATTTATTTTTTGATTTACCCATTTATACCCATCTAATTAAATGGGTATAAATGAGTTGACTCACTTATACCCATTACCCATTTTACCCAACCCAAACCCGCCCAAATCACCCATTTTGACACTTCTAACTGTACTGCACATTTTCTCAGGAAAACAACAATTTTCATCGACTCACCTAACTGCACCTGCATATTGCATAACAAACTACTATTGCTTTTAGCTTTTAATAGAGGTGAGGACAATCTAAGATTAACCTTTTTCATCCACTGTTAATTTAAAAAGCCTTGTGCTAGTATGAATAACTTAACCCGTGATGCTCATTAATTTACTCCTGGTTACTGCTTCTTACTCGTCAAGGTTAGTCCATAAATGAATGAATAGCTTTGGAAGCAACGAGATTTGATTTTTGCAGTAATTGTTTTGCTAACATATATATATATATATATATATATATATATAGGTTACGTCTACGGTGGAAAGTTCACTTTTCTGCCCATAGTGGGCAGAAGCAATGCAAGGAGGCCAACTGTGTTTTCTGGAGACGCACAAAGATGGACAGAGAAATAATGTACCGGGCACTGGAGAAAGCCGATTGTGCTTGGATGAAATAATGCAATACATTTTAAAATTACAATAAAAGTCTCTTAAAAAAATGTTCATCATCTAATGTCCATTACTTAGAAATATTTTGTGAACACTCCAATCGAGATGCGGGTCCCAATGAAAAGTGAAGAGCGAAAAAGTGAATCTCAAAGAAACGTGGAAAACAAATGTACGGAAAGGTAGACGAAATTATTGTAATGGAAAATAGGTGAAATTTTCAACATTATTTAATGAATTTTATACATGTTAAAACAATATTGTGGTAGTTTTTATTTTTTAATTTAGTTTGATATTTAAAATAATTGATGCGTAAATATAAAAGGAAGAGTTGGGATATCAAACAGGATTAAAATAAAGGAAGATGTGCAATTTTGGTCCCCCATGGTTTGGTCTACAAGTTAAACTGGTCTATGATATTTTGACCAAAATAAATATGTCCCAAATTTTTTATTTTAGGCAAATTTAGGGCAACTAATACAAAACTACAATATCTAACGGTCAAAATCAAGTTAGAATTAGTCAAAAGTTTGACTTTATATTTTTTTGGTCTCTAATATTTGAAAATTTAATCAATATGGTCCCTTATGTTTTAAATAATTATATTTCAAATGAAATAAAATGTGAATTAGATTAAATGCATAAAAAAATGTGTTCTAAATCTCATTAAAATCCTTAAAAGTAATCCACATTGTCAAAACATATCATTTAGCCTAAAAAACATCTTTTCGTTAAATTAATTACAAATAAATGATAACACATAAATTATATATAAAAGAAAATTTAGTGGAAAAAAGAGAATTTTAATTTGAGTATATAGTAAATTTAATTGTAAACAGTATAACACAAATTGTTGTACGACTTGTGGATATGAGTTTCAATCGGTTATGTTTAGGCATTGTGATTATAATAACAAATAAAGACAATTACCAATATAAAGGATTCATATGAATTTTTTAAAAATTTATTGGTATTTCTTCTTGTCTTTCCTTTATATTAAATCAAATATTTCAATAATACAATTTAATGTATTTATATTTATATGTTCATCTTAAATTGATAATTTTATTGAATAATTTAAATAATTATAAATTTTTTATTTCAATTGAAACGTAATTGACAACTAGTTGAAATGACAAAAAACAAAGAAAAAGAAAATATTATTCAATCAACTCAATGACATATAGTTGTTTATATTATAATAGAATATTTAATTAACTATTTTAATTTATCAAATATAAGTATTGGGCATTAGGTGATGAACAAATTTTTAAAAAAAATTTTATTGTAATTTTAAAATATATTATATTTTTTATCCACGCACAACCGGCTATCTCCTGTGGTACCCAGATATCCTTCTTTGTGCGTCCCCACTCCCCACACAGCACAGTTGGCCTTCTTGCATTGCTTCTACCTACTATGGGCAGAAAAGGTGAACTTTCCACCTTAGACGTAACCTATATATATATATATACCTGGTGACCGAAGCATATGCCCAGAACTTTCTTCTTCATGGAATCCAATTGTTTGAGCAGATTGAGAAGCCTGCAGATCCAGACATCAGTCCCATGAGCATCACTGAAACTTCCAGTGATGACAAACCCATCAAACTCTTTAATCTCTTCGTCATCAGGGAACTCACCATTGGCCACACGAAACACCTTCCAGGTTTCACCTTCTTCCCCCAGCATTCTCACGAAAGCTCCAAAGTGCTCTCCATAAATCTTCTTCACGTTCTCGGAATCATCCGCACACAGCAGAACCCCAAACTTCTTGCCACCCATTCTTAAATTTATATGAGGAGATTGTGGAAGTGTGGGGAAATAAGACAACTACAGCTTTGATTGGAGACGGTGAAAATTTAACCAAAATCACAATGAACAGGAGATTCCCTGAGTTCGAAACTTACGAAACTGCCACTGTTTGTAAGGACTTCTGACTGCGATTTATGCTTTCTACTTTTGCTTTAGTAGGATCACAACATTTCAGCTTTTTTAACGTGTAAATGGTGAATTTTAATGAAAAGGTGACTAGTAAAAAGCAGAGTGGAAAAAACAGGGGACATCAGAAGCCTTCCTTTTGTTTCTTTTAACTTCTTTCTTTTTTCTTCACTACACTATAGAACTTCACCATTTGTCTGTTGCAGTTCATTGAAACTCTCCTTTTAATGCAGCAAAGAAGCCTTCTAGTAGGTTTAGACAAGTCTATTCCAATTATTTAGGTGATATGGCTTTGTGTTTCAGAAACTTTATTAGCTAGAATTTGATATCAATATTGTCTATGTTATTGAGTGCGTGTGTGTCATGGTACTACAGTTAGATAAGAATGGGTTTATCTTAGTTTTATTGTACTGAATGGAATGTATGAATTAAATAATCTTAATAATGCAGGACGATGTGTTAAATTGTAGTAGTACTCCAAAGAGTATAGATTGCTGCAAGAAGCAAATGAGCTTGAAGAATTGAAGTATTGAAATTCGAAAGCCACTGTAACTGTGTAGAGCTAGAAATAGTAGAGATACAAAGTGTGCATGTTTGATATTGTTGAAATCTTGTGCTTGAAATGGATATAGGCAACTAGGCCTTTATGTAAAACTAAGATAAAGCCGTTCCATATCTGACTTTAGTACCATATTGCACACGGACTCAATAACATAGATAATAGAAATTTTCCGTAAACATAAAGCCTGATCAACTAAATAATTGGAATAGACTTGTTGAAACCTACTAGAAGGCTTCTTTGCTGCATTAAAAGGAAAGCTTCAATGGACTGCAACATACGGCAAAGTGCTATAGTGTAGTGAAGAAAGAAGAAAGGAAAACTTGATGTCCCCTGTTTTTCATACCCTGCTTTTTACTACACACCTTTTCATTAAAACTGAAATGTTGTAATCCTATTAAAGCATATACGTTAATTATAAATTGCAGTCAGAAGTCCTTACAAACAGTGGCAGTTTCGTTTGTTTGGAACTCTGAGAATCTCCTGTTCATTGTGATTTTGGTTACATTTTCACCATCTCCAATCAAAGCTATATTCGTCTCATTTGCCCACACTTCCACAATCCCACATTTATACCTGCCTCCACATGAATGAAGTACCTGGATTGACTCTGAATGGGTGGTGATGCAATGGCATCCATTATCCTTCTATATGCTCCAGGTCTTGTCTTCGACACGGTTGCATTAAACATAATACTGTTTTCATGAATGTTGCTCAATGTCTTGTGTCCTTGCAGCTGGAAATGTATGGAGATGTAAACAGATACAACCATAACCAATACAATCACGATGACTGGTGAAGCGCCCTTAGCCATACCTCCCTACCTACACCTGGAGATTAGTTGGTCAATGCTAATAGCAGCCTGAGTGTTCTTTTTGTTTATTAGTTGGTTGCAGGGATAACATATATTGCATGTTTTGAGTATTTAAAAGAAAATGGAGATGCAGAAGTTTACTGATTGCAAATTGTTACCTTAGTCCTAAAAACAGAAATAAAAGGCTAATCTGTTTTTGTGTTTGTATTTTATTCTATTTTGGTTTTCAGACATAATGTTTCATTATTTCTGGCGGTAACATGCTATAGCCAACTGAAACTTTAATCCTTACCCAAAAAGGATGATTTGTTTGTTGAATTGCTTTGAGTGTATAATGCAAATGGATAAAAACTATTTCAGGCCAATGGACATCTTTGGGGGTAATGAAGAACTGCGAATGGATAAAACCAGTTCGGGCAAATGGACATCTTTGGGGATAATGACCTGAAACTGCCCGCGCTACATAAAAATATGCTTGATATTCAGAACATGATTTACTTCCTGCGGCTTTCCTCCTTGGTCGGTGATCACAAATTACAACTGTAAGTAGGCACAGAAACAATAATGAATATTTTTTTTGTTTTTAGATTTTGGATATTAAACTTAACTGCCTTCATTATAATGCAGTAATTTGATGGCCAATAACTCCAGATTATTAGGTTCTAACAGCAGATGAATGCAAGAAATAATTTATATAGTTAGATTATGTGATTATAAAGTGAGTGAGAGGATATTTATATACTTTTTGGAATAGCAATCATGATTGAACCCTTTAGCTGCTGTTTAATTTTCCGTATACCCTTGTGTTATAGTAGTATTTGGCCAAGACAGCTGCTAAGGCCTGACTAATGGATGTTAACAGATATACATTTATGCTTACATGAGCTTGAGAGATAGTCAGGGATAATGCAGAGTGCAGACTAGCATTGACTTTGTCTTCTGGACCGAAATTGCAAAAGTACATCATTTTGGCAAGAGTGAGTTATCAGTCATTACCATATAAAAGCAACAGTGCATTTATGCATAACCTTGACAACTACGCAATTCCACCATAATTGACAGAGATTAAATCTTCCAACATACTGATTGATGCAAATTGAACTGCTGAAGTTTCTGATATTTCGATTATTACTAAAGATTCCAGAGTCCAAGTGCGATAACGGGCTGACCGAGCCAGTAGGTTACATTGGTACAGAATGCTTTGGTCTACATGTATTGACAGTGAATAGTGTTGATGTCTGTGGCCTTGGGGTAGTATTATTAGAACTTTTGACCGGGAAAAGGGCTATTTAACAATGGCTAGCTGCGCTAAATCTATGTTAATTTCCTCTGGCAGCAATGGTATTTTGCTCAGTATCAATGGTAAGCATGCCATAACATTGTAGCCAATCACCCTCCCTGCTCATGCAGAATAAAATTAGTCCATCCCGAATGAAGGTAATTCAAATGTAATGTCCATCCAAGCTCGGAATTGTCCATCAATTCCACGGTACGATTTATGTTAATATCAATTCACAAATAGTGAATATATGATAGACAGAACATCTGTTACCACATCGTATCGATTTGTAGAGTTCAATACAGTATAAGAGATGATATTATATTTGGACATAGTTTTTTAATTTCATTCTCTCTTCTGAAATGGCATCTTACTAAAAACTCAAGGCTATGGTAGTAACAGTTCATTGGATCAGCAAAAAGCTATATGAGTCATTTTTTTGTGTCAAAGAGAACATTTTATCTACCTAGCTTGACATGTCCAAATTGCACGAATGATCCAGGTAATAACGATATTCACTGAAACAATTCACAAGATTTTACTCGTCCATAATGTCAAATTCATAGATAGGTTGCACTTGAAATAATCTGTTCTACAAGAGTATAGACAAGAAGACACCCTTCAATTGAAGAACAAGCCTTTAACTCCTTCAATCAAATCAATTTGAAGTGAACAAAGGGCTACTTTCTTTGTTTCAAGAAAAATAACAAAGACCGTGACATCTTTTTATTCTAAAAAATGATGTAACGGATTTTAGCTTTGACCCTATTTATCAAGTGGCATTTGATATTTAATTATAAGGCTATATTTTTACTCCCTGTATAATTGTATAGTCTATTCTATTATGATTGGTTTAGATAATCATTCCTGAATTCTGAAAATTTAAAGAATTCAGGGCATGACAACATTGATTAATGTTTACTTTTCATCGAGACAACATATATTATATTTTGTTCTTTACTGAGACATCTAAAAAAAGTTTTGTGGCAAACTATTGATCAGTTTCTTCATTAAACTTAAGATAAATGACCCTTTAGTCCGCGCCAAACTATTGAGATATTATGCTCTCTTCTGGTAAATTGTCCACTTTATCATTCGATGAATTTTCACATTTTGCCTGAAAAAATGATATTAACCTATTTCTCTTCCAGGAAAAGAAATCGTCAGATTTTGCTGTTATGAAAATATGGTTGTCAGCATGAATTATGTGATCAGATTCATGATCATTTGTTTCTTTTTGTTCTAATATGTGTTTGGATTAATCCAAGCAATCTCAAAGTCCTATTATTATCATCCTTTGCAATTGCCAAAAAAATTCAAAAATTGTGAAATTTTTGACATAGTATTTAGTTCAAATTAATGTATTTTTATCATTCAATTTATCCAATAGTAAGTGATTTTGCAACATCTTAGAGTGGAGAAAAAAATTTTATTAGGCTTGATGGGTGTTTGGGTTATTCAGATAATTTTTGAATTATTTATTCGTACTAGTATAAATGAGTTGATCCAACTTATCAATTCATATTGATATAAATGTTGATGTAATATACTAATTGTAAAATTTCTATCAGAACTTTTTCGCATTACCAAAATTGCCACTTCGCAATTGTTTTATTTGGTTGCAACTTAATGCTCTAATCACCCAAATTGGCACTTTGCTATTGTTCTATTTGCTTGCAACTTAATGAGTTTACCTTATTTGACCAAACAATTTTGCGTGTTTTGTAGTTCATGAATTCAAGGTCAAAATGTTTGATGAAAATTTGTGAAATGACCAAATGGAAGTAAATAAATTTTATTTTTAGCAATTATGAAAAGAAAAGGATAAAAGAGACCACATGGCACTTGAATTACAAGACGGTATTTTTTAACTTACTTTTTCTTTACATGTTTGTTATCTTCACTCCTATTATTTTTCCCCCTAATTTTCTTTTCTTGGTGCATTTGGGTGGTTAATCAATCAAAAATGGTAAAAAGTTTCGAAGTTATTACTCAATGACCCAAATTTCAAACTTTTTTTCAACTCCAATTATCAAACATTCAAAATAGTGAATTCATGAATTTTCAATATAATTGGTAATTGTTTAATTCAATTGTATTTTCTTTTTTGAATTTTTTTTCTATTTATGTCCTCCTACCAAATCCATAATCCAAACAAAGGATTTACCTTCTTTGGATCTTTTTTCATTTCGCTAGTACTTTCCTTTGTCAACCAAACAATAGAAAAGAATATGGTTTACAAGGAACCTACTTTCCATTCTTTTACTTTCCTTTCCTCAGTGGCTTCCTGGAACCAAGCAAGACCAGACTTGTGAACAGAGAGCTATGCCTCGTAAAGGACGGTGACCATCTTTTCTGGTAATCATTCCGAATCCGTTGTTTATCTGGTTGCAGAACTCTACAAGGCCAGTGACCATCTTGTTTGAAGGGGCAACTTTTTGTTAGCTATTCTTCCTTACAAGACTCCCACAATTGATTTAAAGTCTATAGCCACTAGGACACTAATGACCCATTTGCATTATGATGCTTTGATTCGAAATAAAATTCCACCAAATTTTCAGGCACAAGTACCCAAACGGAAGAGGTACTACTGTAACCAGGCATTACCAGTTTACTACTCCATTAATACATCAAATAAGAGGAAAATCAAGGCTCTCCACAAAATGTTAGTCTATCCTACCATCAAAAATATAGTTTCACAGTTGAAACTTGGGATCACATGAATTCCAAATCTTCTTCCTGTGCTTCAAGAAATATGGTGGCAAGAGCAAGTCTATATGCGGTGGACCTCAAATTCCTGACCAGAACATAAATTTGTAATGGTACAGAACCAGTTGGAGGCAATGGTGACAGATTTGTTGCAGAAAGCAGTAAACTATTGCTTAATAAAAATGGAGTAGAATTGGTATTGAAAATGATTTGGTAATTCAATTTCTTAATATGAACTCGGCGAATGAATACAGACTGGAAACAATGGATTCAGAGATAGAAGGGGAAAGAGAGTGAAGGAATAAAACGTGAGAGGGAGGGAGGGAGATTGGCAGAGCCAATCTTTCTTTACAAGTAATTGGACAAATGACAAAAATGCTACCTATCACTAAGATTTCTTCTGTTTTTATGGTTTTCCCGGCTAACTAACTTCTAAACTAACCAATGAGCTGAGGACAGGTGGATTCTAGAATGATCCGTCCCACTTGTTCATAACAGAAGCATAATTATGTTTGGAGCCAAGAAAAACGCGTTTCCTGAATCACGCCTTCCCTTTCTTCGGTTTGATCAATCGCGCCATCCTTTTGCCGTAGACCACGCCTTCACCTTTCTTCAAGCTGAACTGGAAAGACTTCTGCACTCCATGACAGTACCCCCTCCTTCACAAATATCTTGTCCTCAAGATTGAAACTGGGGAAACTGCTTCTCAATATCCTCTGCGAATTCCCATGTTGCCTCTGCTGGATTTGTTCCCCACCAGTGAATCAGCCATTGTACTGCAGCAGCATTCCCTTTCTTGACTATTCTCCTATCCAGCACTGCTACGGGCTCTACCCTCAAGTGCCCTTTTCCATCAACTTCTGGTAGCTGTAAAATAGGTGTAGTCTGCTCTCCAACTTTTTTCTTCAGTAGTGAGACATGAAAAACAAGATGTATTTTGGACCCTGTTGGCAGCTTCAGCATGTAAGCAACCTCTCCAATCTTTTTTATTACTTCAAAGGGCCCATAGTAACGTGCTGATAGCTTGGTGTTGCTCCTCATAGCTACAGAATTTTGCCTGTAAGGTTGTAGTCTTAAGTATACCCAGTCTCCAATTTCAAATCTCCTTTCACTCCTCCTTTCATCTGCATACCTTTTCATCCTTTCCTGAGCCTGTGCTAGATTCTGTTTTAGTGCAATGTCGACCTTATGCCTTTCCCTTAGATAGTCTCCAACTACAGCCACCTTGGCCTGAGTGTAGGGTACCAAGGCCATCTGTGGAGGCGCCTGCCCATAAAGAGCTTCAAAGGGTGTCATTTGAATAGCTGTGTGGTGACTGGTATTATACCACCATTCTGCCATGGCCAACCAGTGGTTCCACTTCTTTGGTTCCAGATGGGAGAAACATCTGAGGTACATTTCCAGTACCTGATTCACTCTTTCTGTCTGGCCATCAGATTGTGGGTGATAAGCTGTGCTGAGGTCCAGTGTAGCTCCCAGTAGTGTAAATATCTCACTCCAAAACAGACTGGTGAAGATTCTATCCCTGTCTGATAGCATGCTTTGGGGTATTCCATGTAACCTGACTATCCCATCCAAGAATATTCTAGCAATTTTTGGGGCATCAAAGGGGTGCGATATACTCAGGAAGTGAGCATACTTGGTGTACCTATCTACTACTACCATGATGGTGTCTTTTCCCTCTGAGTTAGGTAACCCTTCAATGAAATCCATGGTGACATGGCTCCAGGGAGACTGTGGGACTGGCAGTGGCTGCAGTAACCCTGGATATGACACATGCTCATCCTTACATTTCTTGCAGACATCACATTCCAAAATAGCTGTCTTAATGTCCCTGTGCATACCTGGCCAGTAGAACAGCTGTTTAGCCCTCAGAAAGCTAGCTTGTATGCCAGAATGTCCCCCTAACTGTGAGCCATGTAGAGTGCTGATCAGTTTCTTTCTTATCTCTCCCCCAGATCCCACAGCTATTCTTCCTTTGAACTTCAGAACATCATTATGGTAGCTGAGGTTAGGGACTTGATCTGGTTTCAGCAACACCTCCCTGATGCTATCTTGTGCCCAATCATCCCCTTGGTAGCTGCTAATCACTTCTTTGATCCATTCTGGCACTACAGTTGATATTGCAGTACAGTCCATTCCTTGATCACCTCTCCTAGACAAAGCATCTGCCACTACATTCTCTTTACCCTTCCTGTAGTGGATCTCATAGCTCAGCCCCATGAGTTTAGTTAGCCATTTTTGCTGCAGGGGGGTGGTAATTCTTTGCTCTAATAGGTACTTCAAACTCTGATGATCTGTGTTGATGATGAAGTGTTGACCCTCCAAATAGTGTCTCCACTTGGTGACTGCTGTGACAAGAGCCAGTAGCTCCTTCTCGTAGATGGATAACCCCATATTCTTTGGTCCTAACCCCTGACTGATGTAAGCTATTGGTCTCTTGTTCTGCATGAGGACTGCCCCTATGCCATTGTAGCAGGCATCAGTCTCTACCACAAAAGGTTGGTTGAAATCAGGTAAGGCCAGAACAGGAGTGTCACTCATGGCCCCTTTGAGCTTCTGAAAAGCTTCCTCAGCTTCTCCTCCCCACTGGAAGCTGTCCTTCTTGAGCAGTGCAGTCAAAGGCTTGGCTATGCTGCCATACCCCCTGACAAACCTCCTATAATATCCAGTTAGGCCTAGGAATCCCCTCAGTTGTTTAACATTCTCTGGTCTAGGCCATTTCACCATTCCCTCTATCTTCCCAGGGTCAGCCTTCACCCCCTTCTCTGTGATGATGTGCCCCAAGTACTCCACCTGTGCCTGAGCAAAAGCACATTTGCTCCTTTTGGCGTACAGCTGGTGCCTCCTGAGGATATCCAGAACCTCTGCCACATGCTTCAGATGCTCCTATAAACTTGAGCTATATATTAAGATGTCATCAAAAAATACCAGTACTGATTTCCTCAGCTGTTTTTGGAACACATGATTCATTAAGCCTTGGAAAGTAGCAGGGGCATTGGTTAGCCCAAATGGCATCACCTTGAACTCATAGAGTCCCTGATGGGTTCTGAATGCAGTCTTGGGTATGTCTTCAGTCTTGACCCTGATTTGGAAGTACCCTGCTCTCAGGTCAATCTTGGTGAAGTACCTAGATCCATTCAACTCATCCAGGAGCTCATCAATAAGGGGTATTGGGTATTTGCTCTTCACTGTAAGCTCATTCAATTGTCTATAGTCTACACAAAACCTCCAGGTGCCATCCTTCTTTTTAACTAGTAGTACAGGGGATGCAAAGGGGCTGTTACTAAGCTGGATGATGCCATTTCCCAGCATCTCCTGCACTAGTTTCTCAATTTCAGACTTCTGGACGTAGGGGCATCTGTAAGGTCTTATCTGGAAGGGCTTGGATCCCTCTTTCAAGGTGATAGAATGGTCATGACTCCTTTCAGGGGGTAGTCCCTGAGGTTCCCTGAACACATCCTCAAACTCCTGCAGTACCCTCCCCATTTCTGGGGGTATGGCTTCAGTTTCTGGTACCTCCTCAGTTACTGCTTTTAACTGAGCCAGGATCCCATAGGTTTGTTTCCTAGCCCACTTGTGCAGTCTACTACCTTTTATCAGCTTTAATTGCACCTGGTGACCCTCCCCCTTCAACTCCACTTGTTGTTTCCCTTTTTTGAACCTCACCCTCAGCCCTTGGAAGTCAAATTCCATGGGACTGAACCTGGCCAGCCAGTCTACCCCTAATACCATATCACAACCCCCCAACTTCAAGGTATTGAACTGGTGTTGAAACTCATATCCCTGCATTTTCCAGACCACTGGCTTAACTAGGCCCCTGGACTGAATCTTCTCTCCATTAGCTACCCTGACCATTAGGGAGGGTCCACTGCTGATTAGGCCTAGGCTTTTGGCCAGTTGTTCATCCAAAAAACAGTGAGTACTTCCACTGTCAATCAATGCAGTGACAGTTCTCCCTTTTATGGTCCCCCTCAGTTTAATTGTTCTATGCTCCCCACCCCCAGCCAATGCATGCACAGAAACCTCTATGTGTTCATCCTCCAGTCGACCCTCAATGCAGTCACAGAATACTTCAGGGTCAGTCTCCTTTTCCTCCTCAGTGGATGCAGAGTCCCCCTTTTCATCAGTGACTAGCAAAAAGTGAATGTGGGATTGCTTACACACATGGCCAAGTGTGTAGGGTTCAGCACACTTATAGCATAGTCCCTTCTCTCTTCTGAGGTTGTACTCACTAGGGGTGATCCTCCTGAATTGGTTCTGGTTGCTGTTTGGATATTTATGGTTTTTGATGGGGTGTTTGTCTGAGGTTCTGGGAGCAGCAGAGCTCCCCTGGTTATGGCTTGGGGTGTGGAATGGGGCTTTGTGTGTATGAATAGTGCTGGGTAGGCCTTTATGTATTTTCTGCATGGCTTTTAAATTTTTTTCTTGTAACTTAGCTGCTTCTATTGCATCAGCCAGAGTTAGGGGCTTGGCCATTTTTACCATGTTAACTATTTCTTCCTTCAAGCCACTTAGAAAACATGTTTTATAGTAAGAGTCAGCCAAATGAGGGAGTGAAGGCATTACCAGTGCTTTGAGCAGCTCAAACTTTTCCAGGTAGTCAGCAACAGATCCCTCCTGATTGAGTTTGTTGAATTCTTCAATGGCCTCCTCTGGCGTGCCTTCACCAAATCTCGCACATAATGCAGTGGCAAATTCAGCCCATGGAATGACTCCCCTGCCACTGAATACTCCATGGAACCAGGTATCAGCCCTGTCTCTTAGGTACAGCTCAGCAATCTCAGACTTCATGTTTTCTTCCACTCCATTGATCTTAAAATACTTGTTAGCTTTGCGGATCCACTCCCTTGGATTATCTCCTGTAAAGTTAGGCAGCTCCA
The DNA here is from genome assembly GCF_003713205.1 of Coffea eugenioides. Classification (NCBI taxonomy): domain Eukaryota; kingdom Viridiplantae; phylum Streptophyta; class Magnoliopsida; order Gentianales; family Rubiaceae; genus Coffea; species Coffea eugenioides. The sequence goes on along the minus strand of NC_040036.1, from coordinate 43,391,033 downwards.
TCTTAGGCACCCTGGTGTAAGATCTGCTCTCCTTCCAATCTGATCTGCCCTGACCTTCCCCTTGTGTTTCTCCTTTCCTGGGGCCTACTATCGAACTGCTACTTTCTGTATCCTTATCCTTGCCATTCAACTTGGCCATCATCTGAGCCATCATAGACATCATGCTCTCATACTTTTGGTCCAGATTTTTGAGGGTCCTTTCCGTACCTTCTTGCCTGTGTTCTAGTACCTTGACCACACTTCCTAGCTCAGACAGATCCTTCTTCAATGCTTCATCTTGTGACTTAGCCATCCCAATGGCTCGTAGCTGAGCTCTGATACCACTGTAATGGTACAGAACCAGTTGGAGGCAATGGTGACAGATTTGTTGCAGAAAGCAGTAAACTATTGCTCAATAGAAATGGAGTAGAATTGGTATTGAAAATGATTTGGTAATTCAATTTCTTAATATGAATGAATACAGACTGGAAACAATGGATTCAGAGATAGAAGGGGAAAAAGAGTGAAGGAATAAAACGTGAGAGGGAGGGAGGGAGATTGGCAGAGCCAATCTTTCTTTACAAGTAATTGGACAAATGACAAAATGCTACCTATCACTAAGATTTCTTCTGCTTTTATGGTTTTCCCGGCTAACTAACTTCTAAACTAACCAATGAGCTGAGGCCAGGTGGATTCTAGAATGATCCGTCCCACTTGTTCATAACAGAAGCATAATTCTGTTTGGAGCCAAGAAAAACGTGTTTCCTGAATCACGCCTTCCCTTTCTTCGGTTTGATCAATCGCGCCATCCTTTTGCCGTAGACCACGCCTTCACCTTTCTTTAAGCTGAACTGGAAAGACTTCTGCACTCCATGACAAAATTTCTTTCCTCCTCTTGCTAACAGAGATGGTCTTCCATTGATCCTGGCTAAGATGAGCAAGCAAGACCGCCTCACATGGTGTTATTGCTAGACCTGGCAATTATACTCAAAATCCATTCAACTCACCCACTAATTTGAGAGGTTGAGTTGGGTAATTTGGGTGTTAGATCAATTTTGGATTGAGTAATAAAAATCTAGATATATTGTGGACGGTTTGGATATTTGTGTTGGACACCCATTACCCAACTTAAATTTTTTAAAAAAAATAAAAAAATTAAATTCAAGAAATACAACTCGAGTGGTGAAGAAGATATGGAAGATTATGAATCCAGAAAGAAATCAAATTCTGTTGAAGCCGACTACCCTACCACCACTAGTAGCTTTTTTGTTTTAATTTTACCACCGAAAGCGGGGAGATATCATATGTATTGGGAGTGGGGAAGGAAAGCGGAAGAAGCGGATTGGACTGCAAATTGGCCTATGACTGTGACTGTGAGAGAGCCTGTCAACCGAGGAAACCTTTATGGTAGGAACGCTTTGACCGTGCCTATGATAGGAAGGCCTGCAGAAATCGACACGTGTTGGAGTTGAATGGAGTTCAAACGGAGACGTTAAGCTATGGCAGAGCGCGTGGAGAGGAAACATGCATGCACCGTCTACCGATGCAAGTAAAAAAGCATACGGACTTCCGTACGATGTTATAGGTTGGGCCAGGGGAGGGTAATTGCAGGTCAGAACCATCGGCATTTATGCATTTGCAAATGTACCCATTAGCAATGGAAGGGTTAATCACATTTTATTCCCTTAAAGAATACCTAATTTCTCAGTTTATCCCCTAACCTTTGATTTTGCTCACTTAACCCTCTTTAGGACAAAAAATTGCCCTTGCATGATTTTGACTTTTCATTTACCTTGTTTTCCTTTCTTTTATTTCTTTTTCTTCTTTATTTAATTCTTCCTTTTTCCCACAAAAATCTTCACCTTAATGATTGAAATTTAAAAAGAGGAATTGCAGAGATCTATCTTCTCCTTAAATGATTAAAAAAATTATTCAAATCACTTCCTAAAATACAATTTTTTTAACCTTTTAATTCTTTTAATTTTGGGTTTTCCTCTTTCCTTTCCAGTTTCTCATTTTATTCTCAAGAAAATATCATAAGATGAAGTTGTTTTCCTTTCTTTTATTTCTTTTTCTCTTTCTTTCTCTTTCATCCTTCCCAATAGAAATTCCATTTCAACGAAAAATTTTTGTTTTTGAGTTTGTAAAATGCATATTTCTGGGTGAAGGTTTAAAAGACATCAAAAAAAACTAATTTTGATTTTTTGTATGATGCCACGTGTCACAAATTTCAATTGAATGATTATTAATCAGGTCACAATTTCATCTTTAAGATATTTTCTTGGGATAAAAATGAGAAACTAGAAAGGAAAGAGGAAAACCCAAAATTAAAAGAATTGAAAGGCTAAAAAAATTGTATTTTAGGAAAGTGATTTGAATATTTTTTTAATTATTTAAGGAGAAGATAGATCTCTGCAATTCCTGTTTTTTAATTTCAATCATTAAGGTGAAAATTTTTGTGGGAAAGAGGAAGAATTAAATAAAGAAGAAAGAGAAAAAGAAATAAAAGAAAAGAAAACAAGGTAAATGAAAAGTCAAAATAATGCAAGGGCAATTTTGTCCTAAAGGGGGTTAAGTGAGCAAAATTAAAGGTTAGAGGATAAACTGAGAAATGGGGTATTCTTTAAGAGGATAAATGTGATTAACCCGCAATAGAAAAATGCTGCAAATGCCTTCGACAAAAAAATGTGCGTAAAGAAGGTACCGAAATTTTAACAAATAATAAATGTAAAACTCACATGTGTGGGGGATAATAATTTAGAAGAAGGAAAAGTGGAGCAGAGCTAGTATAACAAAATTAGTATAGTCGGGGATTTTTTTCTGATCTTTCTAGTGTTCACGAATATAAGAGTCAACCACTAAACAAAAATGTCATGCATATGTAATCTATAACTACATAGAAATTAAATTTAGTTCATGTACAAAATGATCCTAAAATAAGTAGCACACTACAATACCCTATTATTTTAATAACAAAAAATACTTTTTGGCAAAAGTCTGCAATATACATGATATATGTATGAGAGGTATTTTACCATATTTTAATCTCTTGTTTTCCCATATTGTATCTCATGTGTAATCATTGATGTTAATATAAGGACAGATATTTTTATAATAAAATCAGTTGGAATGTAATTAACAGGTTGAGATTTTTTTGGGAAAAATATCTGTGAATTATTTTGGAAGTTATATTGTATCTTTCCAAAAATAAAATATTGGTATTTTTCTTTTTACCAATTTTTAGGTTTAACATTTCAGAATATAAACAAATTTTTATGAATGTAGAATTAGCTTAGTTAACAAAAAATTGAAGTTGTGTTGGTTGGGGGGTTGGCATGCTATTGTTGTTATTTTACATGTGAAAATATAACCTAAATAATAGGTATTTTAAAAAAAAGGAAATAGGTGCCGAATTGATTGCATTCAAACTACGATTTATGTTAATGCATAATTGCTAAATTATATTCGTATTCATAACCAATCAATATGCATCATATATTGACCAGGAGTAAATGACTGATTACTTAACAAATCGTATCTAAACACATGATGTGATATACATTACATTTGGTCACTGTAATGCTCATACCATTTGCCTTTCTTTTCATATATGTTATAAAGCTGCAAAATTCTCCTGATTATATTAGTGAAAATGCATAAAATGTTTTTACAAAAGTAGAATCAATTTATTTACAAAATATTAATACTTTTAGGAGAAGCAATGCATTGTAGGAATGGTTTAGTAGTTATTAAGTAAACATAACTACTACATTAAAAAGTTCCAAAAAAAGCTGAGTAACTATACTTTATTTACGAGTGCTTTCGAATGGAAGTATTAGGGGATTAATTTGTTTGATTCAATAATTTTTATGAGATTGTAATTATGAAAAGAAGAAAGAATTTGTTGACACTGTAACTATATTATTAATATATGTAATAAATTTGATATTTGTGCAAGTTTCATGTCTTTTATTTTGGGCAACGAAATTTGTGCAAATATGGTAAAACATCCCTCATATGTATGTGATGGATATTTGAGACTTTGAATAACAAAAAGTGTTGTTGTTAAAATAACATTGTATCATAGTGCGCTAATTACTTTTGGACCGTTGTATACGTGAACTGAATTGAATTTAAATTATACAAAAGATTTGTATGTGCAAGTAATTTTCATTTAATTGTTGGATCTTTTTTTATGAACAATCAGCCAAGGAAAAAAGTGCAGATCATACTGATTTTATTATTTTAAGTATTGTACCAATTTTGTCATTTTGTTATTGTTGTACTATTTCTTACATTGTTTATGCTTGAACTCTTATTAATTCTTGTGTCATAGATGTAAATTTATTAAAATTTTATCATCTTACTATATTTGTAGGTGTTAAAGTATAAAAAATGTGATATATAAACAAGTAATATTCTATATATAAGTATGAAGATTTGTTGTTATTGGTATCAAACCATCAAAATTTTAAAAAATCGGAAATTATTAAAAACTTATAACGTGACAAAATGTTAATAATTTTTGTCCAAGGTTAGCAACAAAGTGAAACTTGTTTTCATAGTATTTAAAAAAGATACAAAAAAAATTTAATTAATATCTATAATCAGTTATTATATAGGTATATTACGAGTACTTACCCCCATAAGGTACTTGCAGCCTTAATGACTAATAAAACCTCTTATCATTAATTAATATAAACTTCATAATATTAGTTTGACAACAGTTTTTAATGTAAAAGTGTACATGTATTGCAAAAATCAGTAAGTGTTAATCGTCAATAAAATTTACCATGTTACTACTAAGATTTAGTATCAATGAATAAAAACTTAATGTTAGTTGAAGTAAACGTACTCTCCAAAATAGTTTGAATTTACCGAAACCGACTAACAACCATTCGTAATTAAATCTGGTTGCTAAAAATAGTTTTCGAGATCGGTCAAAATTTGAGGGGCATGAAAATTTATTGTGATTGTTAACATGCAATGAAAAGGCGAACTTGTAAGAGCAATTCCAACGCAAGTGTAATATCGTGTACTACACGGGGGGTATTACACGGCCACCCATTTGCGGCCGTGTAATACCCATTACACGCATCACGGTGATGAAGCGTGTAATGGGTGGCCCCCACTATGAAATTGAAGAGCCTGACTCACAATTTTCTAGCCAACAACGTTCATTTTTGTGTAAAATGCTAATAAATAGCTATTGCTTGGTTCGTGTAATAGAGCAAATCCATAAAGAGCTGATATATTATGGGCAATTTGTTTTTTTTTTTTGACATATTTAATTTATGTTAAATACAAAACTTACTAGTTTTCCTTTCATAAAAATATTAGTATATCGCTTTTTAAAATTTACTTCCAAACATTTATGTATTGAACATAAATATTATGATTCATAGTAAAATGCCTATAAATAGCTAGTACTTAATTCATATAAGAGAAGAAACTCGTAAAGAACTAGTAAAAAGTGGGTAATTTCTTTTTTACTTTCACGTATTTAATTTATGTTAAATACAAAACCTACTAGTATCCCTTTCGTAATAATATTAGTGTAACACTTTTTCAATTTCACTTATAAACATTTATGTATTTAATATAAATGAAATGATTCACTTGTAAAATGCTCATAAATAGCTAGTACTTTATTCATATAATGGAAGAAACTCATAAAGAACTCCTATGTTATGGACAATTTTTTTTTACTTTCAAATACTTCATTTATATTAAATACAAAACATTCTAGTTTTTCTTTCCTAAAAATATTTGTGTAACGGCTTTTCAATTATATTTGCAAATATTTATGTATTTAACATAAATTAAATGATTCAGAATAAAATGCCCATAAAAACCTGGTATATTTGTTGATGTAATAGATTAATTATGTATGGATTATTATGATATCTTCGCATTTGAGGTATGAAATATTTGTTTAATTTTGTGCCTAATTATTTTTGAAAAAATAACAATATATTATTTTTGAGAGAAAGAAAAAGATATATTATTCAAACTTAAAATTAATAATATCATTTTTTGGGAAAAAAATTCAAAAGGTAAAAAATTTAATGAAAGTTAGTACTTTTGCTAAGAATATATTTTACATATTTTCTACTGTGCTTTATTAATTAGTTTTGGTGTGTTTTATTTAATTTTATAGCTAATAAACTAAGTTCTAGTGAAAATATGCATTTTGTGGCTAAAGTGGTGAAAATTGCATTTTATGGATTTTTTATGGTAAAAACTTCATATTTTGTAGGTTTAATGATTCAATCATCAAATGAAATGCATTGAGAAGATATTTGGATGATTGATGATGTGACGACCCCACTTCCCCCTAAGGCGAACCAAAGGGTTGGCGGGCCGTCTGCCCAACTCTCGCCAGGACTCACGCAAGCATTCTAACCCAAAACCTTTCGAAGAATAACCTAATCTATTACAAAACAATTCCTCCGAAGAAGACCGTCACTAAAACCACATTAACTTCAGAGATAGCAGTGATTTAAAATAGCCAAACGACGGCTCCTAAACATTTCACGCGTTGCGAACTGCGGAATAGAATCGTACCGTCCCAACTAAGAAAAAAAATTCATACAACAAAATACAACAATCAAGCCAAGCATCCAAATTAAGTTTTACACATTTTCCAGCTTCAAGTGGCAATCCAAAATAAAAGTACATTATCCAAATTTAACACACTACAGCCCACACAAATAGTCATAGTATACAAATACATCCCAAAACGAAACATGGATAAGTTTCAAAGCTTTCAATTTCCAGAACCTGTCAAGGAAAACAAATAAACGTGGGGTGAGCTAAAACTCAGTGGTGCCCCAAAACATGCAGTCACGTAAATCAAACAGCGAGAAATAACTTAACCAAATTGAACAGTTAGGAAAGCGTATAACAGCACAAGGTAGGATACAGGGGCTCTCAGGAGCCATTTTCCTCGCTTGATCACCATTCATCGTAGTTGACCCTCCGTCAACTCTCACTACTTATAGTCCATGTAGATCCACTCATTTTAATCCTAACCCGTCACCGTTCTTACCCCTGTCCCGTGCCCGAACACCGACTAAGGACGCAGTATACTCGAGATATACCCGTAGATGATTGGTCGAGGGATTCACCCAACGACGTTATTGTAGTTAGATTCATGCGTCGAGGGATTCACCCAACGACGTAACTACATTTAGATTCATGGTAGTTGGATTCAGAAGTCGAGGGATTCACCCAACGACGCAACTACATTTAGATTCATGGATTCACGAGAAAATGATTCACGCAAGTCACAACTCGAACGGCTAGTGCGATAAAGTACACACTGCTCACTTCGATGGATCAAAAACTAGTTTTGCAAATTATCACATATTGAGTCAAGAAAGCACTTTAACCAAGTAAGCATAGAACAAGCAGGAACACTCACCAAGAGTGGAGTTCAGATATCCAGTTGGGAATCGAATTCCGCGTCCTCGCAATATCCTAAAAACTAAATTTTGAAACTATAAGTCTTCTATTCAATTTTTAAGCTTGTACGTATTGTGGATTATCTAATATTTTACTAGTTAACCTTCTCAAAATAATTTCAAAAATCTACTTGGGTTGAAGTTTGACAAAAGTAGAGAAAAATGTTTCGTATATTTTTTCCTGGAGATACTTTTCCTTATAAAAGGGTAACTTGTATTATTTTCTTGAAATAAGTCGACAAACCACTTGATATCAGGGCTAGAAAGATACTTTGAAAGATTTCATTAAAGTTACGGTACATGCAAAATTTGTCATTAAAACTATTTTACCTTAAATAAAGTTTCTTGCCGAGCAAGTTTCTATGCTTTTAACTAAATTATTAAAACTCGTATTTTGGAACTTTTCCTATAGTTAACTAGCCAAGAACAATTCTTAGAGAAAAGAAAAGAAGTAAAACAAAGCCTAGAGTTTTAGAAACTGGGGAAATCATTTTCTAAGGGCAATAAGGCTAGTTTAAGCTTAAAGGAAGAAATATCGAGTTGGTAAGGTTTAGAAAATCCCTACACGAAGTTTCTAACTTTAACATACAGTGCTAAGTTTTATCGTACCCTACTAGAGTGAAGATATATTTAAATAGCTTGCTTAAAACTTCCTCAAGTGCACAAGACCAAAACGGATTCCTTACGATTTCGATTTGTAAGCACGTAATATTTCAGATTTGTCAATATAACAAACTAACATTTCCATCAGAAATCTCACTAGGGCTTCGTCAATCATTAGCCCTAGGTTTCAATAGATTCATTTCAAATCAAGAATAAAATAAAATGACCAAGGCTTCGTCAATCATTAGCACTTGGTTTTTGGCAAGTTCATATCACATCTTAACTAAATCAAAAATGAAGGTAAGGCCTCCAAGAAATTTCAGCAATTAAATGTCATCACCCTTTAATGCTTATAAAATCATTCAAATGGCCAAGGCTTCATCAATCATTAGCCTTAGACAACCATCAATCACTTCCAACCACACTTCAATCAGGAATTCAAATCACAAATAAGCTAAATGTTCGATCCAAGTCAAAAATTCAGTTTCATAAAGAAACAGGACATTCAAGCAGGACAGCTACTTTGAGGAGTCACGGACAGCAGTACACATGGAGGAAAAATATGAAATTTCTACAGAACAAAGGTCCATGACTCTAGTTTCAAATGCCACTGACGGCACCTTAATCGGATTTTCCTACACCAAGATATAAGCATTTTACTGAGACTGGTCAGTGAAATCCGAAAATCTGGAAACTCATTATTCACTTGTGAAAAACTCCTTTTTCTCTTTTAAAACCATAAGACTTTTATTCAAACCATCCGTACATTTTAAGTATGACATTCATACCAGCATATACCAAGGCAAATAACGCTTAATTCCAGTAAATGGTTCAGCCAAGAAATCATATATATACTAATCTGTCATCAACTAAGCATAACAGTCATCAATCGGCAATTCAACGTACGATTACTTCCTTAATTCCCTTCATTTTAAGTACAAGTCTTTCACGCATGAAGAAATCAAGGCATTATACAATATTTTACAGCTTAGTTCAGAATTTTAGAACCAAAATTCGCAAAAGAAAACTGAAAAATTCTTTTCTTCTTCACTCGGCTACACTGGAAAAATTCCAGCAGCTTAGTCCATCTTTAAACCGAATTTTCCCCGGCCGAAACACTAAATTATGTACCCAAAGCTAACATGCAAGACTAATAAATAAAGTCACTATCAATTCCAGTTTAAAACAGGGTCGGTCACCAACAAAATATATCCAAAATTCCAGAATTAATTCCACTATTCGCAGATGACATGTATGCAGCAGATTTTTGTTTTCCCTTCAAATTTCTGGCTTATACACAACTAATTGATCTCATGCAGGGCTTAATCATCCAATATTTAGCTAGCTAAACACACAACCAAGAGAGTCAAATACTTTTCTAGTAAATTTCATACTACAATATCCATACAATTCCCAAAACAACTCCATCGGCTAAGCTGGAAAATTGATTAAGCAGTCCAGCAACTTCTAATAAAAATTTCCAGCCATGCAACCGAAATCCTAGCCATAAAGTTCACATGCAACACCAAATAAAAGGCTATCTATCAAATTGGCTCAAGACTAAGCTCAGATCATCACAATCAAACAAACTAAAGCTGAAATTCCCAGCTCAAACTCACGGCAGTTCCAATTTCTTTCGAAACCAAATTTTCTGGTAACTTAATTCTTCCTCCAACCGTACACCTCTCACATGCATGCCTCTAAGCAACTTCATCAACCTATAAACATCTAGTCCAGGTCCAGAATTTACCTTAGTTTGGAGCTCAACACCCTCGGCTAGCTGCAAAAATGTTTTCCTCTCTCGTCAGTCCAGAAAATGCAGACCGCTAGCTGCCCCTCTCTCCCTTGCTCTGGCTTGCGGCTGGATAAAAGAAATTTGGTTCTTAGCCTTCACCAACTCACGGATGGAAGGAGAAATGAACCGCAAGTCACTCTCTTCCTCTCTAGTTTGCGGACAGAAAGGAAACGGATGAGGAGCTCGGCTCTCCCTCTCTCGGTTGGTCTCCAGTCGCGGCTCACAGCAGAATGGGAAGAAGATGGGAGGCTCGGCTCTCTCTCTCTCTCTCTGTCGTTAATCACGAGGTGAGGAGTGGATATGGGGTGGAGTGTGGTCTGAGGTGAATTGTTGCAGAGGAGGTGGAATGGAGTTGCGGTAGTGGTTTGTGATATAGAAATGAGGAGGGAGAAAGGTGGTGCCGCGGTTTTGAGAAGGGGTTGAGTGTAGGAGTGGTAAAAGTTTTGCATTGGCCGGTTAGGGTGGTGGAGTTATAATGTTGTCCAGAAATTTTGATGGGTTTGCATGGTAATTTGTGAGGTAGTGGAGGGTATTTTGGACTTTTCACTTTTCCTTCTAATGACCACTTAAGCCCTTGATTCAAGCATAATCTCACGAATTATCCCTATGCGTGATTTAAACTCCTAATAGTGTACAAATCTCGCGAGGGTTTCGATTATCGAAATTTTTACGTCCTACGAGTACCTAGCATACTTAAACCATTTTTATCGAAGTTTATCGATTACAATTTAATATTAAGGTTCCTAGTAATTCCTAACATTATTACCTAATTATTTAAACTATTAAAATCAAGTTTGACCTTAATATATAAATTTAACATTCTTAATATTCGTTTATCCATTTATATCAAAACTTATTAACTTAATCATTATTAACGCTTAAGATTAGCTATCGGAATTCGAAGAAATTATTTGTTAAATCAATGAAATAATTTACCTTCGAAATATGAGTTTAATGTAACAAGGCTAGAAAATTTAATAGTTTAGCACAATTCTTTTATTTTGCACATAAAATTTATTTCTACGCACTTATCTAAAAACAATTGGATTAAATGCTAAAATCTATTAAAGAATTATAAATGCAAGTGAAATATGCACTAATATTTATATATATATTTTCAGGGTTCTCACAAATGATGGATTAAAGTGATGAAAATAAAATTTGAAGTGTAAAAGGAGAAATGCAATTTGAGGACAAAAGAATCAAGAAAAGTCAGCTTTGGCAACTGTTCGTATTTTGACTATATTTGGAGCTACACATATTGGATTGAGGTGATCTTTATACCATTTTGAAGCTAAGAGATAGATCTAAATTCAATATGAAAACATCAGAATCCAATTTAGCTGTTTTCTCAGTCAAAAAGTCGAAATACCAAATTTCAACACTGCTGTCCAAAGTTGAAAACAGGGGTTTGACCAGGTGATAGTATTTCGATCATATCACAGTCTACAAAACTCCGATTTGGATGATTCTTGAAGTATTTTAAAGCTAATTCGAAGGGCTACAACTTTTGTGTTTAGCACAAAAGCTAGTTCGACCTTCATCATAGATAAAATGCAGTTGAAGAGAGGCCAATTTCACAGAATTGAAAACGCGAGTTGACAAAACGCAACTACAAGCCGCGTTTTGTGTAGGCGCATTTTGTAGCCGAAATTCTGCAATTTGCTCAGCCATTTCTCTGTGTTCAGACTACTTTTTAGCTATAAGTTGCAAGGGAATTCAGTGCACATGCTTCAGAAGAGAAAAAGGCAGACAATATGGCTTATTTTCAAGTCAAAAACCTTTATTTTTGACTATCTTAATAAAAGTAGATTTGGAGAATCATAGCAGAAAATTTGGACTGGTGAGGAGAGGAGCTTTTCATCAGTTTATATGCAGAGACATTTGGGAGGTCTGACATTATCATACGGGAGAAGTGTGGAGTTTGCAGAAATGTAGTTCTTCCATTTCCTTAGTGTAGGATTGTTTTAGCTAGTTAGTTCATTTTTCTTATATGTTAGCTACATGAAGAAGAAGCCGAAGGATGAAGAAGGCAAGGAGATGAACTCATGTGACAAGGGTTACATTCCTTCCAAACTTTTTATCCTTTGTACTTGATTCTATTGTTGGTTAATATACAGGTCTGGATTTTATGTTATTTATGTGTTTCTAAAGTTTATGCCTAGAGTATGGATGAACTTTCTATATTTTGTTAGTGATGTTTATTTGGTTATTTGGTGATATTATTTTGAGTAAGTTATTTATCACTTTTGATTTTCTAATCATAATTAACTAGCCATTAATTGTGATTATCTAAAGGTGTAAAATTTGCAATGAGAATTGAAATTTAACACTAGTTCAAAGAAGTGATAAACATAGAGAGTTCACTCATGAAAGTAAAGGTGCACCTATATGGGTTAAGTGACTTGTTTCATGTAATTTCATAGAAGAAATGAACTTGTAGTTAATTTTATACCACGAGAGTAGGTATGACTTAATTACAAATATAGTTGATTCACTACGAGAGTAGGTTTCACATACATTAGGAAATTACGCCATAACTAGTCAAGATAATAACATTCACTTAACCGATATTCTCATTTGCAAGAGTAGTAAGAAATTTCATATCTCTAGGAGTTTTCTAGTGTTATTTTTATAAATTTTATATTTGTGGTAGTCTAAATAATAAAGGATTTTGAAAAACACCGGTAATTGCATTCTTCCCTGTGGGATAGACCCTTAATACCCTATACTCGCTCACGATTCGTATACTTACGATAAATCGCGTGTGGGGTATTTAGAAATTTATAAATATAAAACTTGATTGTGGATGAGTTAAATTGATATGTATACCCCGCGCACGTCAAGTTTTTGGCGCCGTTGCCGGGAAAGGTTTATCAATATCGGTGCTAAGAGCAACTTTATTAATTTAGACAATTTTTCTTATTTTTGTTGTTTTTGTTGTGTCTTATATATTTTATGTCATTTTTAGTATTTTGTTGAGTCAATTTTTATTTTTTGTTTGCTTTTGTTTGAGTTTGTGTCTTTGAATCTATCCTTCTTAACTAATCTTGCTTTTGAGATTGTTTAAAAGTAATTTTAGGTAATGAGGACGGTAGGTCAATTTGGAGGACAATACTTGAGAAATGAAAGATTGACAATGGATGGTTACAAAGTGCAAAACTCCTTCAATAGAGGTAACCAAGAAATTACTGAAGGTATGTCTTTTGAAAATGGTTTGAAGTGCTTAAAGGTAAAATTTGATGTAATTATGTTACAAGTTCAAATAGATACAATTATGCATGAAATTGAGCAAAGGAGGAATGCTAATGCTTTTAACTCTTATCATATGATTTGTGACTTGTGTAAAGGTTATCATGCTGCTAATACATGTAGACAAGTACAAAATGTGGATTATTATGATGAATTAGAGCATTACAATTCTTGTTTTGATCAATATGGAGCTAATAGAAGCAATTCTTATGCTTATAGTTGGGATCATCAATGTACTTATAGTGATTCTTCATATTTTTATGATTACCAACCTGAATGTGTACAATATGAATTAAAACTATCTTGGGAGTTGGCAATAGAAAAAGTAATTAATGATCCTAAGCCAACTTGGGAGTTAGCTATAGAAAAATTAGCTAATGTGATTTCCGACTGTTTTGATAGGATTGAGGAAAGGATAGATGAATTAGCTTCTCACTTTGGTAAAATATATGAACAATTTAATGCATTGTGTGAAGTTATTTCTTTTAATAATTTACAAAATGATCCTAGCATGAATGGTGGGAATGTTATATGTGAAAATGGATTGCATTTTGAGGAAAATAATGAATCTCAATTGTGTTTCAATGAGAAAATGTCCATTTCACATGATAATATCTTTGGAACTAGCATTGAATCTCAAGAGGTGAGTTTTAATGACTTATTTTTCACCCCTCTTGAGGAGTGTATTGACAGTATAGGTTCTAAAAGTATTGTTGCCCAAGATACTCTCATGGCATCTCCTTTGGTAAATTCTCAAGTGGTGCATATTCAAGGTAATATCTATGAAACACTTGGGATAGGTAAGTCACTTCTATCACTCATATCATTCGATTGTGTGGCTTTTTCGTTAAGCCACCTTTTAGTGATCCACCATGACCTAAAATGGTGGATTATTCATTAACAAAGCCTCCTTAAAAAGTGAGGCCAATTAGTCGAGCCAACGACTATAAACAAAAGCGCTTATTGGGAGACAACCCAATGTTTTGGCTAGTTATACTATTTTGGGGTGATTTTATATTTAAAGTATGAGTTTGAGTTATTTTGTTATTTTTTATTTGCAGGTATTGGAAATGGAAGCAAAAGTGACCAAATGAGGTGAAAATGTGAAATTTGATCAAGGAACTCAACCCCTCGATTTGAGTAATTTTTGTTTTTGATTTGTTAGAAGGGGTTAAAATACATGTTTTGATCATTTTACATGTGCGTGCATTGAGTAATTTAGCAAAAGAATGATCTAGGATGCATTTTGGGAAATTGGGGTACCATTAGTAATTATTCAAAAGTTGCATTTCTGCATAATTTCGCAGAGAAAACGCCTTTCTCGAAAACGCGCCATTTAGTTCGTTTTCATAGAAACAAGTTTTCAATTCTGCACCTGCACCAAAGAAAACGCGCCTCCAAAACGCGACTTGAAATCGCGTTTTTGAGGAAGTCGCGTTTTCCAGCCTGGTTCAAAACCAAAAACGCACAACGAAAACGTGACTTCAAGCCGCGTTTTCTCACTAAGCCGCGTTTTCAATGCTGCAAATTTTGTGAAGAAACGCGACTTCACAAAACACAGCTTGATGGCACGTTTTGATGAGTCGCGTTTTCGGAGCACGTTTTTTTAAAAAAAATGCAGTTTCCTTGATTCGCTTTTTCTTCTTTTCCTCATATATTTTCTTGTATCTTGAGTTGCTTATTGTGTATTTTATATAGGTACGTCACCAAACAAAGGCTTGAAGTTACAGATCGCCGTTTTGTTTTATTAAGCCTTTGTTATCACTTTTGTTTCTCATTTTCCATCTTTAGATTAATATTACTAATGGTTATCAAATGAAACTCTTGAAGCATGGGAAAAAAATGGACAACGTATTTTGAAGCTTCATATTCAATCACAACAATAGAGGAGTATTATTTTCTTTATCTTAATTTTTCTTTTTACACATTGAGGACAATATGCATGTTAAGTGTGACTTATTAGTTGCAAATATTGGACTTGTGTTAAAATTCAAAAATATTTCAATCCAAAATTGCAAAGTTGCCCAAAAAAATGTTTCAAATTTTTTATCAATTTATCTAAGGGGTAACAAGGTCCTTACCATTAGTAGTTCAAATTCCTTCTGCATTTGAGATAAATATATGTGATTTGGAAACTTCTTTTCTCATTTAACTTGGAAATGACTATTATGTGATTATAATTTTTGTACTTATAGGAAAGTATATCTTGTAAAGTGAAGAAAATTATGCCTATTTTTTTTTGTAAATTTAATGAAATTTCTTCTCTTTATTTGATTTTATAAGATAAGTGATAAATATGGTCAATAAGTGTAATACTCTTCTCATGATTATTCTTTTGAGAAAATTATTATTATCTTTGCTGTAAAAAAAAAAAGTGGAAAGAAAAAAAAGACGAAAAAAAAGAAAATAAGATTTGTTCTACTCCAATGATTCTTGTACTTAGTAACTGGGAGTTTTCATCTACAAATGTCGACTTTGGCGTTAAACGGTACTTGAATTAAGAGTATGCAAAACAACTTGAGTATGTGAAGTGTTGAGTAACCGGTGATCTTCATCTAAAAATGTCGATCCTCGCGTCAAAAGGTATTTTCACAACTTAAGTAATATTTAGCTATATTATATAAATAAATCCCTCTTTAAGTTAAATAATAAGATGATCATGGGTTTAGGAAGCATTTTATTGACCATATGAGTTACTTGCTTGTAAAATTGGATAAGGATAAAAAATTGACTTGAATGTGTTATAATGGCGGTATAATTAGCTTTCCTTTACTTGATATTATGAGTACTTGAGTTTAATGGAGTGATTACATAACGGTTATTTACCTTGTTTTGAGAAAATGAAGTTGGCTTGAGCATATATAGTTATCTTCAAATATTTTGAATCATTGTTGGTTAGTATTTCTTATTGCTTGAGGACAAGCAATGGTTCAAGTGTGGGGGTATTTGATAAGAATATATTTTACATATTTTTTAGTGTGCTTTATTAATTAGTTTTGGTGTGTTTTATTTAATTTTATAGCTAATAAACTAAGTTCTAGTGGAAATATACATTTTGTGGCTAAAGTGGTGAAAATTGCATTTTATGAATTTTTTATGGTAAAAACTTCATATTTTATAGGTTTAATGATTCAATCATCAAATGAAGTGCATTGAAAAGATATTTGGATGATTGATGATGGATTAAAGTGATGAAAATAAAATATGAAGTGTAAAAGGAGAAATGCAATTTGAGGACAAAAGAATCAAGAAAAGTCAGCTTTGGCAACTGTTCGTATTTTGACTGTATCTGGAGTTACACATATTGAATTGAGGTGATCTTTATACCATTTTGAACCTAAGAGATATATCTAAATTCGGTATGAAGACATCAGAATCCAATTTAGCCGTTTTCTCAGTCAAAAAGTCGAAATACCAAATTTCAACACTGCTGTCCAAAGTTGAAAACAAGGGTTTGACAAGGTGATAGTATTTTGATCATATCACAGTCTACAAAACTCCGATTTGGATGATTCTTGAAGCATTTTAAAGATAATTCAAAGGGCTACAACTTTTGTGTTTTGCACAAAAGATAGTTCAGCCTCCATTATAGAGAAAATTGCAGTTGAAGCGAGGCTAATTTCACAGAATTGAAAACGCGAGTTGACAAAACGCGACTACAAGCCGCGTTTTGTGTAGGCGCGTTTTGTAGCCAAAATTCTGTAATTTGCTCAGCCATTTCTCTTGTGTTCAGACTACTTTTTAGCTATAATTTGCAAGGGAATTTGATGCACCTGCTTCAGAAGACAAAAGGGCAGACAATATGGTTTATTTTCAAGTAAAAAACCTTTGTTTTTGACTATCTTAATAAAAGTAGATTTGGAGAATCATAGCAGAAAATTTGGACTGGTGAGAAGAGGAGCTTTTCATCAGTTTATATGCAGAGACATTTGGGAGGTCTGACATTATCATACGGGAGAAGTGTGGAGTTTGCAGAAATGTAGTTCTTCCATTTCCTTAGTGTAGGATAGCTTTAGCTAGTTAGTTCATCTTTCTTGTATGTTATCTACATGAAAAAGAAGATGAAGGATGAAGAAGGTAAGGAGATGAACTCATGTGATAAGGGTTACATTCCTTCCAAACTCTTTATCTTTTGTACTTGATTCTATTGTTGGTTAATATACAGGTCTGGATTTTATGTTATTTATGTGTTTCTAAAGTTTATGCCTAGAGTATGGATGAACTTTCTATATTTTGTTAGAGATGTTTATTTTGGTTATTTGGTGATATTATTTTGAGTAAGTTATTTATCACTTTTGATTTTTTAATCATAATTAACTGGCCATTAATTTTGATTATCTAAAGGTGTTAAATTTGCAATAAGAATTGAAATTTAACACTAGTTCAAAGAAGTGATAAACATAGGGAGTTCACTCACGAAAGTAGAGGTGCACCTATATGGGTTAAGTGACTTGTTTCATGTAATTTCATAGAAGAAATAAACTTGTAGTTAATTTCATAACCGCGAGAGTAGGTATAACTTAATTACAAGTATAGTTGATTCACTACAAGAGTAGGTTTTGACATACATTAGAAAATTACGCCATAACTAGTCAAGATAATAACATTCACTTAACCGGTATTCTCATTTGCAAGAGTAGTAAGAAATTTCGTATCTCTAGGAGATTTCTAGTATTATTTTCATAAATTTTATATTTGTGGTAGTTTAAATAATAAAGGAGTTTGAAAAACACCGATAATTGCACTCTTCCCTGTGGGATCGACTCTTAATACCCTATACTCGCTCACGATTCGTATACTTACGATAAATCACGTGTGGGGTATTTAGGAATTTATAAATATAAAACTTGACTGTGGATGAGTTAAATTGATATGTATACCCCGCGCACGTCAACTTTCTTTTTTAAATATAACAAAATTAATTTTAAAAATTACTTTATTTATTTATGGGATATGAGATATTAATTTATGAAAATGAATATTTGATTTAATTGTGGACCCATACTATTACACCCTGTGCAATTATACCATGTTTGGGTAGAATAAAATTGTTCCTAAATTGTTTACATTTATAATAACAATTACAAGTTTAATAAAACCTGTATCTGACTTGTGAACAGGTTAGAAAATTGTGGGAGTTATGATAAAAGTTTTGTAGTGAATAATAGTAAAACAAGTAAATGTATACTTTGTGGCGACCCCACTTCCCCCTAAGGCGAACCAGAGGGTTGGCGGGCCGTTTGCCCAACTCTCGCCAGGACTCACGCAAGCACACTAACCCAAATCCTTCCGAAGATTAACCGCATCTATTACAAAAACGATTCTCCCGAAATAGACAATTACTAAGCCCACATTACCTCAAAGATAACAGTACTTTAAAATAGCCAGTCGACGGCCCCTAAACATCTCACGCGTTACATCCAAGGAATAAGGTCGTACAATTCCGGATATACAACTTCATACACCATAATTACAAACATACAAGCCAAACATTCGAATTAGGGTTTACACATTTTCCAGCTTCAAATGGCAATCCAATGCCAAAAGTACGTTGTTTAAATTAAAGCACAATACAACCCAAAAGAGAAGCCATAATATTCATTTACATAAAAAAAAAACATAGATAAGTTTCAAGGCTTTCAATTGCCAGAACCTGTCAAGAAAAACAAATAAACGTGAAGTGAGCTAAAGCTCAGTGGTGCCCCAAAACATGCAATTAAATAAAACAACTAACACGTATTGATTTCAACTGAAGTAAACAACTAGGAAAGCGCATAACAGTACAAAGTAGGATACGGGGGCTCTCAGGAGCCATTTTCCGCGCTTCATCAAAAGTCATCCGTAGTTGACCCTCCGTCAACTCTCACTACTTACGGTCCATGTAGAACTCCTTATTTTACTTAACTCCGGCCACCGATCATACCCCAGCTCCGGGCCCGCACGACAAGATAGATGAGAGCGGTAGTACTCGAGTATACCCCCTGGATAAACTAGTCGAGAGATTCACCCAACGACGTCACGAAATAAGAAAGCAGTAATATTCGAATATACCCTTTGGATAATTAGTCGAGGGATTCACCCAACGACGTCACGAAATAAGAAAGCAGTAATATTCGAATATACCCTTTGGATAATTAGTCGAGGGATTCACCCAACGACGACAAGATAGATGAGAGCGGTTGTACTCGAGTATACCCCCTGGATAAACTAGTCGAGGGATTCACCCAACGACGTCACGACATTTGAGGTATTCACGAAAACACTTCACACAAGTCACCACTCGAACGGCTAGTGTGATAAAGTACACACTGCTCACTTCGATGGATCAGAAATCATTTTTGGCAATTACCACATATCGAGTCAAGAAAGCACTTTAACCAAATAGGCATAGAACAAGCAGGGACACTCACCTAGGAGTGAAGCTCAAAGGTCAAGCTGGGAATCAAAATCCGCGTCCTCGCTAAACCCTAAAATACCAAATTTTAAAACTATAAGTTGGCTATACCAGCTCTAGGGTCACGTAGGGAAATTATTCGCATGTATGACTGGTTTATTTTCTTGAAACAAGTCGACAAACCATGTAGTATTAAAACTAGTAAAATACTTTATAAGGTTTCCTTAATATTACTTTTCTTGTAAAAGTGTTACTAGAACTAATTTACGTGAAGTAATGTTTCTTGCCGAGCAAGCTTTCTACGCTTTTAGCTAAAGTTAGTAAAGACTCGCATTTTGTAACTTTTCCTATAAACAGCTAGCCAAGGACAAATCTTAAGAAAGAAAAGAATTAAAACAAGACTTAGGGTTTTAAAAGCTAGAAAAATTATTTTCTATAACTATTAAGGCTAGTTTAAGCTAAAGGAAACTTGTCGGGTTGGCAAAATTTAGGGCAAAATACTAAATATTGAATTTTATCGTTTAATACTAGCGTAAAAATATTTTTGATTAGCTTGATCAAAATTGCTCGAGTTCACAGGGTCGAAACGACTTTCACAATTTCGATTCCATTTCGAAATCACATTATGGCTCAAATTTGTCGACATGGCAAAATCACATTTCAAATAGCAAATCACTAGGGCTCCGTCAATCATTAGCCCTAGATTTCAACAGATTCATTTCTGATAGAAAAGTAAAACAAGTGACCAAGGCTTCGTCAATCATTAGCTCTTGGTTTTGGCAAGCTCATATCACATCTCAACTTAATCAAAATAAACATAAGGCCTCCAAGCAATTCCAGCAGTTTAATTTCATCAAACTTTAACATTTATATAAAATCATTCAAATGGCCAAGGGTTTCATCAATCATTAGCCCTTAGCATCCAACAATTAGTTCTTATAGCAATAAAGCTAACATTTCAAGCGTTTAAAATCACTAACAGTTATATGAACATAAGGCAAGATTGGTAACAATATTTTGTCCAAGATTTCAACAAAATCTCATTACACGTAATCAAATGCAGATTAAACATTTCACATTAGTTATATTCCAAAATTATCCATTCCAATACCGATAATTTCATCGCAACATTACAGTCATGATAAAATCAAATTGTCACTCCGAAATGCACATGCAAGATCCTCTTAATATAGCTTAAAGTGAAATCAATGAACATAAGATATTTTACAGCTCGAAACAGCATTTTTAGAACTAAAATTCGCCAAAAGAAGTCTGGAAAATTCCTTTACTACCTCTATCAACTCGCTTGAAAATTTTCCAGGTCTACACTTCAACATTTTTTATTAAATCCTCCAAAATATCAAATGTTTCGTAGCTAAACAACTTACACAGCTTAAAATACACATTTTTCATGCATTTCAAAACCATTATACTCCAAGGAAAAATTCCAAATCACAAACCCTGGTCCTTCTAAGTACGTTTCAACCAACCACTTGAACAAATTCACCAAAAATTAAATTCTTGCAAAAACTACTCAAATGGCCAAGAGCTTCGTCAATCACTAGCTCTTGGTATCAAACAAACATTCCTTGCCATAAACAACAGAAATCTAACTCAAGTATAAAAGATAAGTCACGGCTAGCTTACATTCAAATAACTCTAGAAGTTCATACTTTCCTTTCTTTGATAATCAAGAAAAATTCTAGCAAATGTCAATTCAAGATGTCTATTAAATCTCCATCTCTTACTTGCTAAGTGCACTAAACTCTTATCATGCAAAAGAAAATTAGCCAACCACGAACTACTCTTAACGTCCAATACGAGAGTCTTAGCTAAAAATTCGAGAGAAACTAGTTAAATGTTCAACCCAAAACAAGAAGAAAAACCACAGCCAACTTGACTCCCAAATAACTCTAAAATTCAGATTTTTCTTCAATTTTTACTTAACAACATACAAAAAGGTGATTAGCAAGCTACAAGTAAATCTTAAACATTCCATATGAAAATCTTAGTTAAAATTCAAAGGAAAACTAATTAAAGGCTCAACCTCTTCTTTCAGCCGCAATTCAGCTTTCTTTTCTTTCTCTGTTTTTTTTTTATTAAACACGACTCATCTCAGCTTCATGCATGATCAAAATAATTAACTATCAATCAGCTTTGATCCAGTCCAAGTGCGGACATCATAAAAAAATCATCCAACCAGAAATTTCATTCCAACCCACTCGATTGACATGCATGCATCCAGATTTTGTTTTCCTTCAAATTTCTGGTTTACACACTACTAATAAATCTCATGCAGGGCTTAATCATCCAGTATTTAGTTAGCTAAACACGCAACCAAGTGAGAATCAAACACTTTCTAGCAAATTTCATACTAGAATACCCATACAATTCCCAAAACAACTCCATCGGCTAAGCTGGAAGATTAGTTTAGCAGTCCAGCAACTTCCAATTAAATTTTCCAGCCATGCAACCGAATTCCTGGCCATAAAGTTCACATGCAACACCAAATAAAGGCTATCTATCAGATTGGGTCCAAAACTAAGCTCAGATCATCACAAATTAACAAATTAAAACTGAAATTTCCAGCTCAAGCTCTCGACAACTTCAATTCCTTCTCAATCAGATTTTTTTGTGACTTAATCTATCATCTAACCACACAACCACCACATGCAAGCCTATAATCAACATCATCTACCCTTAAACAACTAATCTAGTTCCAGAAATTACCTCAGCTTGGAGTTCACACACACGGCTAGCAGTAGAAATTAATTTCCTCCCTCTCGGCTAGCTCTTCCTCTCCCTTGCTTCAACTTGCGACTAGGATGTAGATAATATGGCTCTCAATCTCTTCACCAGCTCACGGATAGAAGGTAAATGAACAGCTAGTCTCTCTCTTCCCTCTCTAGTTTACGGACAGAAAGAAAGAAAAATAAAAGGCTCGGCTCTTTCTCTCTTGCTCTATACTCTCAGCTCAGCTCACAGCAGCAAGGAGTAATAGAAGTGAGGTGTTGTGGTAATTTGTAAATAATATAGTGGAGTGTGGGGTAGTGGAATGTATATATATATTGAGGTGTTTTAAATGGAGCTAAGTCGGTACTAGGAATGGAAGGCAATCCGGCAGAGGTGAAGGTGTTTATGTTTTAGAGTTGGCCAATGGGCTTTGGTGGTTGCATGGCAAATCCGAGGTGGTGGAGGGCTAATTTGGTCCTTTCACATCTTATCCGAATTTCCACTTAAGTCATCATTCTTAATCTAATTCCACAATTTACCCCAAATGAAATTTGACTACTTACTAGTATACTATTCTTGCAAAAATTCAATTTTTGAGACTTTTACGTCTTAGGTATGCTAAGTGTACCTCTGATGGTTTTGTCTAAAATATATTGACTTCGTCTAGACGCTAAGGTTCTTGTTAACACTTAATTATTATAAACGCTTAAGATTAGCTATCGGAATACAAAGAATTTATTTTAAGACTATGAAATAATCTACCTCACGAGATGTTAATTTAACTTAACAAAACCAAGTAATTTAATATTTTAGCACAATTATATTATTCGTAACCTAAACATTCTTTGTATTTTAGCACAAATATTTTAGCACAAATATTTTAGTATAATATTTTACACACTTATTTAAGATCAATTAATAATAGAATTTATTAAAAGTCTAAAATGCACATGCAACACATACATATGTATATATGTATATCTATAATTCAAGGTTCTCACATATTTTAATTTTTTTTTAGGAAATTAACTAAACAAGTTGCTTACCACTAACATATGTTTAATTCATACCAATTATGGTATACACCATGTTTTTATTTGGTTCGTACAGTTTGTTTTATAAGTTTTAAATTTAAACGTTTAATTAATCTATGAATTGGTATATAATAATTCTAATGGCGAAAATGGAAATAATACATGCATGGTTTACACAAAAATTTTCTAGGGTTTCCGTCGACCCTTAACATTACTAACACTTAAAAGTTAGCCAACAGAATTCAAAGGATTAATATTAAGGCGATAAAATAATTTACCTCAAGAAATATCCATTTATCTTGGCAAGAATCAAGTAATTTCAGTATTTTACACAATTACGTTATTTGTATCGTAAAAACTGTTTTTACGTACTTATTTAAGAACAAGTAAAAATAAAAATGAAGTTTAGTAACAATCTAAAATGCAGGTGCAATACATATATTTTATATATATATATATATTATTTTTGCACTATTATATAATTTGTAACATGAGAATTGTTTTCACGTACTCAATTAAGAACAAGTATAAATAAAACTAGACTTTATTTAAGAATCAAAATGCAAATGAAATATGCATATAGATGAAGGTATGTATGTAGGCATTTTTTCGAGATTCTCACATACTTCAAATAAAATAAAGAAGAGGTGTAACCAAAAGTCAGCAATTGCCTTTTGGTTGTATCATGTGGGGTTAATTTAAGTGTTGTTTATGAACTTCTTGTAAAAAACAAAAAAGACTTGTTGGCGAGGTTAAAATCAGAATGAGTGAGTGCTAGTTAGTGCTTAGTACAGGCTCCCCTATTCCCTCTCCCTGTGTGCTACATCGTTTGTTGAGTGCATGTGTGAGTAGTACTTAAGTTCCATGGGTGTAACCAAAAGTCAGCAATTGCCTTTTGGTTGTATCTTGTGGGGTTAATTTAAGTGTTGTTTATGAATTTCTTGTAAAAAAAAAAGGAAATAAAGAAGAAAGAATTTGTTAACAATGATACCGCATGAGTGATTTAGTGAATAACAAATTTCGAAGAAAGGAGATTAGAAAAAAGAAGCGCCACAACTGATTTGGAAAACAAATGCCGAAATAAAGCTATAGGGCTCTGGGCTCTTTAACTTGTTTAGTGTCAGTCTAACCCCAAAACACGACTGAACCGGAACAAAAAAATTGTGTATCGCTTCACTGTCATTTGTTGTGAATCTCTAACAAAGTCAGCCGACGTACAGTGACACTCCAGTGTTCAAAATCAATTGTCTTCTTCAACTGTGCAACTAAGGTTCGTTGGTTCTTTCTCGTTTGTTCTGGAGATTTTCTTTGTAATTAATTTTGCGGAAATGTGAATGTAAGCGTTGTGCAGAGAACGTGTTATTGGAAGTGTGTCATATTCCCCTGTCCGTCACGGGTTCTTTGGAGGGAAGGCAGCAGTTGAGAGTATCAATTCAGAAAGTGTATTGGTATGTCTTTATGTTGGGATTCTGTTTATGTTCGGATATGTTCTGTGTCAGATCTCATCATGGAAAATGCAAGAAGAAGACTGTAAGGATGAACCCGTCTTTTGTGTAACCTACATTGATTGTCAGAGAGGGAATCTTTACCCTATTGTGACGCGATTATCATGCGATCACATTTATCTGCAATAACATTGTGTACATCAGAAAATTGTTCGTCACCTATTATGGCATTGAATGAGTACCTTTATTCCTTATCTTAGGTTTGTAAGCTCATTTGCCATCATTCAATCGTATGGTTCAATCCCCTCTTCGTCGCGGGTTATTTGGAGGGAAGGCAGCAGTGGAGAGTGTCAATTGAGACATCGTATTCGTAAGTCTTTATTTTCTCATCATGCAAATGGAAGACCAAGAATGTAAGTATGAACCTTTGTTTTCTTTAACCTACATAGATTGTCAGCAAGGGAATTTTTTGGACGATTTTGAGGGGATTATCATGTAATGACATTTATATTCAATAACATTGTGTGGTTCAGATAATGTTCGTAACCTATGATGGCACTGAATGATTACCTGTATTGCTTAGTTTAGGTTTCTAAGCTCATTTTGCATCTTTCATTTGTGGTGTTCAATTCCAAAGTTTGGTGGAGACAATTTAGAAAGGAACAAAATTCATTATACCCGCATACCACAATTAGCAATAAAACATGGCTGCACCCCCTCACATGATGGCTCTATTTATTGGTTTCTTAGTTACCTAACGAGGTAGAATAAACATATTCAACCGCCAAATGATTTATCTATTAAATTCTTGTGATAATTGACACAGCATGTGCTTTGGGACGATTATCAGTTTGTATACTTTATGGAAATAGTAGTAGATTTCTTAATATGCTGTGTAGGCAAAGACATAATAATGTTTGCCTATTCAAAGAAACATTCAGCTACGTGACAGCCTCGATTCTGTGTTTGACCTTGCTAGCTTCACCCAGAAGGATATACTAGTAGTTAGGGCTGATTTGTTTTTCTAGTACCAAACATTGAATAGTACCTGTAGTTTCCATGCTTCAAATCTGAAACTGTGTTAGTTAAGGGCTGCTGCATAAGCGTGGCATTATATGTGATACCCCAACTTTTAGGATACTATTGTTGTTTAGCCTCAATGAGAATATTACGGTTTATTTATTTTATTGTTTTGTTTTACAGACTAGAAACCCTAAATTCTAGAAATAAATTCTAATCAAAACCCTAGTTTCATTTGTGACTGACCGTTTTCTCAAATTTCTCATATTTCAACCGAAACCGTAAATTCAATTTATGGAATTGTAAAATCCCTCACGTTTTCTTAAAAATGCCCTTTTAATTGGAAATTATGATTTTATAATAGCCCTACCACCCAATCACCCCACAATAAGTGCAAATGAACATGAAAGTAAAGGTTTTCACTTTTCGTTTTCAAGTTGGAGCAAGTTAGGGTTTTCACGTTTTTCCGTAGGGTGATTTTTCGGTATGGAGTAAGGATCAAATTTGGTACTTAAGAGTGACTTTTAGGTGAGAAATAATATGTGATTAGAAGCAATGATAAAAAGTTAGTGAATAGGAAGTAAAAACCCTAGTACGTGTGATTTAAGGAAAAACGGTGCGAACCGACGTGTACCGTGCACTACCGATTGAACACCCCACTTGACTACCATTTCCTTACCAGCACATAACCTTGATATTGGTGTAAAATATCCCCCCCCCCCTCATAGCTATCCTCTTGGCCGAAATATTGGACTCAAAATGCAAGGAAAGAAAAAAAAATTTGGATGGTTTTGGTAGTGCCAAGTGTTGGTAATTTGTGGCTTTGACTAAACTTAATTTTCTTACCTTCTTATCTTGCAAATTAGCTCATTCTTCCTCATTTTTTTCTGGTTTGGCTGAGACAAGAGAGAGAGAAAGAGAGAGCAAGAGAAACAACCTTCTTTCATCTTGATTTGCACCATTTGAGTGAAAGAAACAAGATTCTAAACCGATTAACTTGTGAGTTGTGAACTTGGGAAGCTAAGGAAACCAAAAATTTCAAGAGGAGGTGAAGTATTACTCTTGCAAGCCCTTTTGTTGAGGTATAAGGTCTGACCCATGGCTTTGGTTCTTTTATTTTTGTTTAAGTTGTTATATAACTCATGTTTTGGTTAGATTAGTAGCTATACAAGTTGTTGTGATGATTTTGGGGTGATGTATGTAAGCTAGGGTTTGACTGATTTCCTTCTTATACTTGTTGTAGGAGTGGTATATGATGTATATAGGTTTGTATAAGAGGTTGTGGTAGTGATTGAATCAAGAAAATGAAGAGATTGCCCTTGAAATCCCAAAATTCCAGATTTCTGGAATTGTATGCTTCAGTTCTGTCCAGTTTCAGTGCCCTATGTTAGAAGCCGAATTAGGCATAGCATAAAACATGAAAGTTGTAGAGAATGATGTTTTTATAGATGCCTACAAAATTTCAGCCCAATCAAAGCAACGTAGCCTGTGGAAAGACCAAAATACCCTCACTGCCCTAGGATGCATCCAGTGATCTATTTTGGACAGTTCATCCAATTGACTGTATCTATTCACTATGATCCGTACTGATTTAGCCATTTTCCAAAACATGAAAGTTTTAGTACTTTGTCTTAGCTTTTCAACGCCCCCAAGAACGCCTTAAACGGAATTTGGTATCTTGAGATATGGCCATTTAAAGGTAGTACGGTTAACTGGTCCATTAGTTGGAATTTGGTTCTGTGAATTGGGAATTTGACTGGGTTACACTAGAAATTTGACTAAGTGATCTTCATAAAAGTTGTAGGCCCTTGTCTTAGCTTTGAAACGGTATAAGTTGTACCTCAATCTGATAAGCGTAGCCTTGGATGTGTCCATTCCG
Source organism: Coffea eugenioides (assembly GCF_003713205.1). Taxonomy (NCBI): domain Eukaryota; kingdom Viridiplantae; phylum Streptophyta; class Magnoliopsida; order Gentianales; family Rubiaceae; genus Coffea; species Coffea eugenioides. The sequence goes on along the minus strand of NC_040036.1, from coordinate 43,363,433 downwards.
TAAAAACACGTCAAATCTATCTTTTATTAAACTTCATTTCCGCACATGTCGTTAGCTTGATTTTTGTACTTGTATTACCTTGAGCCTATTGAACGGCTATTGTGATGAATTTATATTGTGTATGACTTTGGGTTTGATTGAGAAAAATAATGAAGCCGTAAATGGCTGAAAAATTAGGTAAATACAAAGGGCATGCTGCCCAAATTTACGCTTGAGAACTAGAGAAATACACTTGCGATTTGGGTAAAATTGATAAATGAATATCACTTGAACCATCTAAGACTTTTGCTACTTTTGTTATCAAGGGTTATACGTTAGAACCCAGCCGAACTTGTACCCTTGAGAAATACAACCATGACTACTAGAAATTAGTTTTCCTTATATTTTCGACTCAAATGGCATTTCCAAGTATAAATGTTATAAAGTTATATAGTTTGAAAAGCGAGCGAGTGTTTCACGAATATCCTCTAAGTGAATTTCCATGTCTTGATTCTTATTGAACGAAACGTCTACGTTTCGAACCTTAGTTGACTTTTAAAGTTCTGAAACAGAGTTTTATCGCAGATTTGGACTCCGAACCCGGAGTACCACCTGAAAGTGACCAGTAAAGGCACTATATCTTTTGGTGAGTGCTTTTAAATACCGAATTGAACTTGATACTTGTATTTGATACGTGACCAATGTGATTACATGTTGTATACGTGAATTGTTAGGGCGAGAGTGTACTTTATCGCACTTGCCCTTACGTGACATATACTTGTTTATTGTTGCAATTGACTTGACATACTTGTTATGAGGTGCGCATTTCCTGGAATTCCAGAAACCCTGCGGCAAGTTACTCGAGTCGAGCCGGCAAGGGCTTAGTCGATTGGGTAACGAACCCTGGGTCTCTTGAGTGTCGAGTGGAGTGATATCTCCTCGACTAATCGGTATACTCGAATATTAGCACCCGTGTTTATTAAGGATTTTGGGCCCAGTAGGGGGTGAATGGTGGACGGAGAGTAGTGTAAGTGGTGCTCTATTGGATTGGTTCCTTTACTTGAAAGTTGACGGAGTGTCAACTATTACGTGATCAAGCTCCTGGTGATGAAATGGGAATTTGGCTCCTGAGAGCCCTCCATATCCTTATACTTTGGAATAATTATTGCTTATTAGATTATTGTTTATTATGAAAAACTTTTACACTCGCTTATTTTGAGAATTGCTACTTGACGTGTTATTGCTCACTTTTATGAACTCTTCATGCTCGTTACTTTGCTATATCAAAAACTTGTACTTATAAATAATGGTCAATTTGCTATTTGGAACCTCACTGGGCTTTTAGCTCATTCCACTCCATTTGTTTTCCTTACAGGGGTACGAGCGAGGCGTGAGATATGTAAAGACTAGCGTAGACTAGTTGTTTTGACTTTTGACTTGTACTCGCGCCATCACTTGATTAGGATGATTGTACTTGGATTGTATACACTTTGAACCCGTTTGGGTATATAGAGGCTTTGTATTTTGAATATGCATCGATGTAAATTATAAGTTTGAATTGTGTGTTATTTATGTCTATGGATGTATGCACGTGATACGAGTGAGTGAGTCCTGACGAGAACTGGGCAGGCGGTCCGCCGAACCCTTTGGTACGCCTTAGGGGGAGGTGGGGTCTTCACATTATAACTTGTTAAGACCATGTTCTGTATGAGCATAGGCAGCTGGGCAACCGCTTTGACAGTTCGCGTTACATGTCTCGGGGTGATTGGTTTTTTAATGTTATAGGGAAAAGTGTCATGGAATGTTCCGAATAAATTTTGGAGACAATTGCGACATAGTATACAGTATGTTTGAATGGTAGATAACGTCCGGGCTACAAATAGAAATGGTGGAAGGAGAACCATCGAGCAGGTGGTATGTTGCCGTGCATGCCGAAGTTGAAGACAATGCTAACACATTAAAAATTGGAATTCAACAACGTATTGCAGAACAGAAAGGATAACAGGGCAGAGGGCTATAGGGAAGCATGTTGGTGAAGATAGGGGAAATCTAAATGCTGCATTTGAAGGTATTGATGATATAGATGTAGGTAGCACGGAGTTGGAAAGTACTAAAGAGGCAGAATCATTCTATATGATGTATGTAAGAACAACCGATTTTGGGGTGCGCAAAAGGTGCAAGAGAAAAGATAAGAAAGGGATTATCCGAGTCAGGTCATGGCTTTGTAATAAGGAAGGCGAAAGACTTGAAAAACACCTGAACATAGGCGATCGAATAAGGGAACCAAAGGCAGTAACAAGAGTGAACTGTCAAGCACGTTTGAAGATTCGATTAGATAAAGCGTAAGAGAAGTATGTTGTTGTAGAATTTGTTAGTGCACATTGCCATCGTTTGTGCAGCCCTGAAAGTGTGAGTTTCATGAGGTCTCATAGAAAGGTTGGGAAGTCGGACCTACAACAGGCAGTAGTTATGCAACAAGCAGGCATAAAAACAAGTCACATTATGAGACTACTAGCTATATAAGCTGGAGGATACCACAATTTGGGATTCCATGAAACTGATATGTACAATGCACTAAATCGACAGAGACAGGTAGCAGTTGGTCATGGGGACAGCGATTCGGCAATTGCATTATTGTCAGGCAAGCAACGGGGTGATCCGAATTTATTTTTCAAATATTCTGTAGATGGCCATGGCCGTCTGAATCGCATGTTTTAGGCTGATTCAATGTGTAGAGACGACTATAGATGTTTTGGTGATGTGCTAGTGTTTGACAGCACGTATAATACGAACCAATACAAATTTCCATTGGTTGTGTTGTGTGAGGTTAACAATCACTACTCCACATGTATCTTTGCCTGTGCTTTGATCGTTAGTGAAAGAGATGAGGGATACGATTGGATTATAAGTACACTCTTAGAAGCGATGCATGGGAGGAAACCGATAGCAGTTATAACAGATGGGGACAAGTCAATGCGAAAGTGCATTAAAATTTAATGTATATCTCAATCCATAACTTTTGATGATTACAAAACAATTGGAGGTTACTAATATTCTTTGAAAAGATTGTTTCAGGAATTGGAACAAAAATAAGGTCAAAGACTTGAAGCCAAAACAGGATCAAAGATTGACAAATTGCTGAAATTGCTATCGGACTCACAAAAGGACCATATCGGACGGCCGACAACCATTAAGTAACTTCAGACGCATGAAGAACTCACACTCGGACGTTCGAAGACAATAAGCCAAGTCTTCTATGATCACTGACCTCGATCGGACACACAATACCTCAGTACTGGACGTCCGAAAAATGTTGCGGTACTTCGGACGCAATACACTGAGAGCACCGGACGTCCAAAAGAAATGAAGAAAGATTTGCAATTTTACATTTTACCTTCGGACGTATATTGTGGAAGGACCAGACGTCCTAAGAATTTCAAGAAAATGTCTTGAACTCACTGTCTTCGTTCGGACGCAGAAAATCAGAGTATCGGACGTCCGACACCACAAACGGCTAGTTGACTGTTCAACTACTTTCTATCCGTTGGAAGTATTAATGAAGCACTTTCTTGATCTTGTATAAATAGAGTATGGTCAGAATCTTCAAATAACTTTTGCACACTAAAGATACAAAAGATCCAGAGTGATTTTAGTGAGAAAATACTCTTCAAGGAAGATTTGTAGTCTTAGTGGTGTGAGGTTCATTGTAAGTTTTTCATTTGTGAGTGAATCTTTCATGAGTGTAGTTCTGTGAGGGTTGTCTTGAGGGATAGTAAAACTTCCTAACTTGACCGAGTGGAGTTCGGGGCAAGGAGGAGGTAAACCTTCCTTTGTACACAAGAGTGATTGTAATTCATCAACTTGAAGAAACTTATTTGAATTAATCTACAAGCTCAAGAGGAGTTGGGTAGTTAATTGGTCTGCTATTCTTTCTTTTTTATTTACTTATTGTAACGTTTGTGATCTTTACATTGTTTATCTCTTCCACTTGGTTGTCTTCGATCCTTACAATTGGTTTCTGAGCTTGGTCTCCTAGAGATTAAGTTCAAGCGACTTAGGAGTAAAAATGACAATCAATAATGTCATGTTTTTTGAAGGACATTGTGTAATTAGACCACCTATGTTTAATGGGTCAAATTATATGAGTTGGAAAGAAAGAATGATTATATTTTTACAATCAATTGATATTGAATTGTGATTTATTATTAGTGAATGTCCATATGATACCTCTCTTATAGATGAAAATACTCATAAATCTAAACCAAACACTAGAAATGAACTGACTGCTGTGGATAGAGCTTATCTCACTTTAAATACAAAAATCATGAATGTGTTATATTGTGCTTTAGACTCAAATAAATCTATTAGAGTTAAGGGTTGCAAGTCAGCTAAATAAATTTGGGAAAATTGAAAGAAATTCATGAAGATAGTGAGAATGTTAGAGAACAAAAGAAATCTATCTTAGTTATTAAATATGAGTCGTTTAAAATGGAACCTCATGAAAATATTGATCAAATATATTGTAGATTCACTGATCTCATTAAGGATTTAGAAGTGTTGGAAAAAGAATACTCTCTAGGTGAGAAAAACAGAAAAATTCTGAATACCTTATCCAAAGATTGGGAAAGTAAAGTGACTGCTATTGAAAAGGCTAAAGATTTGAGTATTATGCCTATTGAATCACTTATTAACTCTCTTATCTCTTATGAGTTGAAACTTAAGACTAAGGTACAAGAGGAAGAAGATGCAAAGGTAAGAAGGAGCATTGCTTTAAAGACATCTCAAAATGAAGATGATTCTGCTTTCCTAGATGAAGAAGTTACGGAATCTGATGATAGTGATCTATCTCTCATCACAAAAAGTTTCAAAAGAATCCTCAACAAACGAAGGTTCAGAAAAGGAGGAAACATCAACTCATTCCCAAATCAGTTCAGCAATACAAGAAACAAAGGGAAGCAAGAGTTCAATAAAAAATAAACTGATAAATGCTTTGAATGCGGCCAATCTGGACACTACGTGAGTGAGTGTCCAATGAAGAAAAGGAACGGTGAAAGAAAATCAAGATTCAACAACTTTCAATTCACATGGAATGAGTGCAACTCCGATAGCGAAATTGAAGAGGAAGAAGAATCTGCTCAATTGACTTTCATGGCTATTGGAGATGATGAGATAACATCTTCTAACTCTCAATTTGAAAGTGATGATGATCTTGAATCTTTCATTATAAAATTGCATGATAGTTTGAAAGAATCTTATGCTAGAAACAAGGAATTAAAACATAAAATTGGCTTTCTTTTTCAAGACAAGCACGTCTTTTTCAAGAAAACAAAAAACTGAAAACTGAAAGTGATTTCTTAAAAAAGAGTGAGACTGTTTTACACTTTGAACTTGATAGAAAAATAAGATTTTGTGAAATGTTCAAAAATGAACAAGGGAGTTTGAAAAGAAGAATGGATGATCTTAATCTGCTGCTTCAACATAAAAAACACAACTGCTTTCAAAATATTGATACAAAACCTCATTTTGACATACATGGAAAAATGTTGAATTCTAGTGCAAATGAATTTACCATTCATAGAAGAAGGTAAGTTAGATTTGTTAAACCTGTTCATGTAAATAATCCTTTGATTATGTGTAATTTTTGTTGTCAAAAAGGTCACATGAAAAGTGATTGTTATGTGAGAAAGAACATGAGAAGAGGCATGAAATGCATGTAAATAGTTAGACATGATACTAAATCTAACAAGTAGGAGATATTTGTAAGATTGATGAGATTCTTGTTCATAATATTTTTTTTGTAATTCTCTTTTGATGTTTCTGATGCTTTGAACTGAATTTTTCTTGATATTTTTGAATATTACTGAATTTGTATTATGTCAAAAAAGGAGAGAAAAGAACAATTCTGATCTAATGATGATTTACTTTGTTAAAGTCTCTGTGATATGTTGGTACGTTGGTGATTGCTGAATTCTGGTAACATTTCTCTGTTTTTGTTTGGAATATTGGATTCTCTGCTATTGTAGCTGAATTTTGATATGAGATTTTTACTCTTATTTTATGATGACAAAAAGGGGGAGAAATGGATGCTGTGTAAGGGGGAGTTATTCTGAGATTATAAGTTTGAATGCAATAAGTGAGGGGGAGCTTTTTGCTCATATGCTCAATTTTTTTCTTTTCTCCATCCATTGTTTTGTCATCATCAAAAAGGGGGATATTGTATATCTCAGTCCATAACTTTTGATGATTACAAAATAATTGGATGTTACTAATATTCTTTGAAGAGATTGTTTCAGGAATTGGAACAAAAACAAGGTCAAAGACTTGAAACTAAAACAGGATCAAAGATTGACAAATTGCTGAAATTGCTGTCGGACGCACAAAAGGACCATATCGGACGGCCGACAACCATTGAGTAACTTCGGAGGCATGAAGAACTCACACTCGGACGTCCGAAGATAATAAGCCAAGTCTTTTATTATCACTGATCTCGATCGGACACACAATACCTCAGTACCAGACGTCCGACAAATGTTGCGGTACTTTGGACATAATACACTGAGAGCACCGGACGTCCGAAAAAAATGAAGAAGGATTTGCAAGTTTACATTTTACCTTCGGACGTATATTGTGGAAGAACCGGACGTCCTAAGAATCTCAAGAAAATGTCTTGAACTCACTGTCTTCATTCGGACGCAGAAAATTAAAGTACCGGACGTCCGACACCACTAACGGTTAGTTGACTGTTCAACTACTTTCTATCCGTTGGAAGTATTAATGAAGCACTTTCTTGATCTTGTATAAATAGAGTATGGTCAGAATCTTCAACTAACTTTTGCACACTGAAGATACAAAAGATCCAGAGTGATTTTAGTGAGAAAATACTCTTCAATGAAGATTTGTAGTCTTAGTGGTGTGAGGTTCATTGTAAGTTTTTCATTTGTGAGTGAATCTTTCATGAGTGTAGTTCTGTGAGGGTTGTCTTGAGGGATAGTAAAACTTCCTAACTTGACCGAGTGGAGTTCGGGGCAAGGAGGAGGTAAACCTTCCTTTGTACACAAGAGTGATTGTAATTCATCAACTTGAAGAAACTTATTTGAATTAATCTACAAGCTCAAGAGGAGTTGGGTAGTTAATTGGTTTGCTATTCTTTCTTTTTTATTTACTTATTGTAACGTTTGTGATCTTTACATTGTTTATCTCTTCCACTTGGTTGATTTCGATCCTTACATTTAATGCCGACAACTAAACATAGACTTTCCAGCTTCCATTTGGAAATGAATGCAGCCACAAATGTAAGGGAGAAAGAGTTCCTGGAGGCATTCAAGACCTGCATGTTTATAAATTGTATAGCATTAAATTTTGAAACGAGGTGGGCAGAGGTTGTGAGACGTTTTGGGTTTGAAGATAACGAACGGGTTAACAAGACGTACCGGACGAGGGAGTTGTGGGTTATGGTTTTCCTCAGAGGCAACTTTTTTAGCAGAGTGCGGAGTAGCTAACGGTGTGAGGAAATGCATCAAATCTTAAAATTACATCTCACCCCGAAATTGATATTTTTTGAGTGCCTTCAAACATATGACTTAGCCGTGGCCCGTTTGCGACATGAGGAGAGGCGTCAAAGGGCTGTGACAGAGCACAATACCCTTGTGCCAGCGACACATTTACATGCGCCGAAAAAACATGCTGGTGAAGTGTTTGCGAGGTCCACATTCGTTGTGGTACGGGAGGAAATGAAGAAGCAGGGGCTATTTTGTAGGATTAATGGAACAGATGATGGAATCACCGCTGTCCACTTCATGAAATATCCGTACAATTACTCGTATTATACTATGGTCTATAACAGGTCCACGAGACATATGAAGTGCTCCTGCTTGAAAATGAAAACACATGGGCTGCCTTGTTGTCATATGTTTGGTGCAATGCTATTCGAGGAACTCAAAAGGATCCCTCCAAACTGCATCATGAAAAGGTGGACTCGGCAGATAAAGGAAGGGATAATAAGTGACGAGGCGGTCCAAACAAGCAGCACGCACCTCACAGAGATGTCCAAGTATTCTACACTGGTTTCGGCCACAAATGATGTATGTAGGCATGCGTGCAAGTCATCGAACGGATTCACAAATGTATTGGAACTATTCCAGAATGAGTCAGTTCGAGCTACAGAGCTGGAATTCAAGAGGTACAGAGGTGAGGGATGTGCAGGTGTCTAGGGGACCAATGAAATAGTAGGTCAAAGGGATTCGGTTAAGGACCCCAAATTGATTGCATCACGAGTCCTGCGTCGTGAGAAACAGAGACAGGCAACAATATCTGTGGCTTATTACTGGAACATCTCATGTATACTGCACTTCGGCACATACTCGAACTGTGTATACATAAATAGGCATGTATAACATATGTTACTTGCTATGGAATAGAAAAGGGTGAGTGTGGAGTTTAGTCCGATTTGTTTTGTTACTAATGTAGGGGAAGAGGAAGTGGGTCAAACACGTCATCAAAGCGCAGAGCCACAGACAACAATATTCATCATGCAAACACTAGTTGCACCGCTCAATCACAACTAAGCAATACGGGGACGACATCCGCTGGCCGAATAATTGTGCCTAAAAAATTGGAGCACCAGGAAACAATGGAGCCGTTGTACGGATTCAGGTTGGAATGAATTTTATCTGCAACATATCAATTATGGTTTGAATACATCCCTCGCTACCTTTCCTACTAAGTTCTTCATATACAAAACCCATGTTCACGTCCCCCTAACTAATACGTACATCTTTTCGTCGAATGCTAATATAGTTGACAAGGTGTTGGCTTATTCTGTTAATCTTTGAAGTAAACTGCTGAAATGAACATAATATCACGAAAATTGGTGTTACGCATAATTTGTATAGTTTTGTGACACTAAGTGACACCGATAGAGTATTTGACGGACAAGACATTGTGTCCTTTAAATATTAGCCTATAACCCTGTGTACCCCTATTTGAGTGCGTGTGCTTATATGGTCCCTACAGCTGGTTACAGGACATGGATGTGGCAGAAGCAGTTGGCGTACGGCAAGGAAGTCAAAGGAATGGATAATTACTATAGTACCGTGCATTGGCGTGTTTGTTTACTGCATAATGAGTCGTTCGTGTCGCATTTCATGGCAATTTTTAACTGACCACCATTATTTGAATTGGATTAGGGTGGACCAGGCAGTGTGGATGGGTTTTTCGGATACATCCTGCATTCACCATGCCCTTACTCGTATCAGGTATTCGTCCACATTATTATGTTTTTTGCTTTTTTGCGCATGCATTGGACAAATATGTAAGCATTCTGTAACTGTGTTCGATACGGGGTAATTTACATATTTTGTGGCCATGTTGGGCAGGTTGATCAACCACCAGCTATACTTGCTGATGCCTTTGTACTAGTATTGACCGACATTGTTGATTGGTGAAGCATGTTCTTGTGGGTACATTGGATTGGCAGTTGCTTTTGTATTTGAATGTGCACCGTAAACTACTTCTTTGCGGTGGAAAAATAGGTCGGTTGTTGTGTACTGATGTGCGAACTCGATTGTACTTGTATACTACTGTTTCTGCTGGGTCACATGTAATGTTCGAAGTGCAACTATATGGTTCCTACATTTACAATTCGTTGTCAAGACAATTCATGTGGTTTGTAGTCTGGCTTCATCAAATTAATGTTGAACGGGATACATGTTCAGGTGTAATATTCACGTGCGAACTAAAGATTTTTTAGTTTGATTTGTTTTGACAACTCAGTCATTATGCACTTGCCATCTTTATTCACACCTGAATTAATTGCATATAAGCGAAACAAGTGAGTACTGGTTTGTTTAAAAGGGACTTGTGTTGCCCAAGTTTAACTGACAAGGGGTAATTAACGAATTTTGAAGGAGAGGCAGTGGAACCGCATTCTCATCTGTTAACTACAGTGACGTAAACAGAGGCACGGCTAAAATCGCTTGCAATTGCCAAGTGCTGCACCTGGTGTTCCCAATCTCCCAAATACGTTTAACGAGCTGTGCAAATACGGACTGAACCCATGAGATCGGGTTTAATGTGCATTTGTGTATGGCAAGAAATTGTACACCACACTAACTAACTTACTGACTTCATATTTCAAATAAACCTGAGTTCACAAAAACAATTGTCCTAGCCCACAAATGTAGCATGGCAATTGGACTATAACCGTAAAAGTGCCACTCCACCTTAATAAGGCAACACACATGTTTAGGTTATTTCGACGAATTTGAGGAATGAAATATTTACAAAGCAGGGGACAAGTACCGAAATTTAAAACCTGGTAGTCAATTGTCCAGACCTTTCGGTAACAAAACGGTCAATTGTGGGGGTTGTGTGTGTCATGGCATTAGATAATGCAAGTTGCCAACCTTTGCCAAATCGTGTGAATTCCAATAGTTGGCCAACACAATGACACCCATAGACACCACAGTTACTACCAAGAAGCACTTGTTGTACCACCGTAGCTTCCTGTACAACAACTGCTGCTTCTCTCCGCATTCTTGCATAACCATTCGCAGACCTTCATTCTCCTTCTCCAATTCTGCCATCCTACGCGTCAAACAGTGATTCGAGTTTATGACATGCACGTTCGTCGCCAGCAGAGCTGAATTTCCTTCCTTTAGTGTACATTTCTTCTCAGTTGCTAGCCTAGCGACTAATCTTCCCCTGTTGCAGCAGTTATCAACATCGACCCACCTGAAAATAGAGTATCTATGTGGCTGAATTGAAAGGGGATTTGTGGCCCCTCCAATAAAATGTGCAACATAGATGAGCTATTTATAAAATTTATGTGAAAACAGGGAACAAATCGGGTAATTGCTGCATGCTGCAAATCTACGGCCTGGGTTGCCACGCGTGAAAGAAGTTTGTATACGGGCCACCAATCGGCACTGACATCGCAGCTCTGATGTCAAACAGTGATTCGAGTTTATGACATGCACATAAGTCGAATGCAGAGCTAAATTTCATTCCTTTAGTGTACATTTCTTCTTAGCCGCTAGCCTAGCGACTGATATTCCCCTGTTGCAGCAGCTATCAACATCGACCCACCTGAAAATAGAGTATCTGTGTGGCTGAATTGAAAGGGGATTTCTGGCCCCTCCAATATAATGTGCAACATAGATGAGCTATTTATAAAATTTATGTGAAAACAGGGAACAAATCGGGTAATTGCTGCATGCTGCAAATCTACGGCTTGGGTTGCCATGCGTGAAAGAAGTTTGTATACGGGCCACCAATCCGCACTGACATCGCAGCTCCGATGTCGCGGTGGAGTCTTCACTTGCAGCTGCAAATGTCGCCATGTGAATTGTAGCTGTGGTTGACAATGAATGGGGGTTGAGTACCAAGAAATTGGTACTTCCTTTGTACAAGTGTAGAGATGTTGCCCAAATCCAAGTGTTAAGCTATGATGGAATATTTACTTCGTCAACAGGAGGATAGATACAAGAGGGAGAGAGAAAGAAAGGAGACGAAAAAAGAGTGAGAGAGAGAGAGAAAAAGAGAAGGGACGAGACTGTGGCAGTGGCGACGGTGGTGGTGAGAAAGAGAAGAAAGTAAAGGAAGACGAGGAAGAAGAGAGGAGAGGGAAAGAGGAACAAATTAGAGGGAAGAAAGAGAGAGAGAGAGAGAGAGAGAGAGAGAAGGGAGTAGGATGGTGGTGGGATGGAGAAGAAAGGGGAGGAATGAGATAGAAAAGATCGAAGAGAGATAAAATCGAAGAAAATAGGAGGAGAAAGAAAGAAAGGGAGAGAGAGAGAAAGAGAGGGGGTGGCGGTGGCGGTGGGTGGTGGCTCGAGTGGTGGTGGGAGGGGGAAGAAATGGTAGGAAAAAGATGAGAGGGAAAGATGAAGAAATAATGGGGAGAGAGAGAGAAAGAGAGAGAGAGAGAGAGGGAGGGAAAGGGCGCCAATTGTTGTGGGAGTGGCACTGACAGTGGGTAGTAGGTGGTGGTAGGCAGAAGAAATGTGTTGGGATAAAATAAAAGGGAGGAAGGACAGGGAGAAGAGAGAAGCGTGAAAGAGGAAGAAAGAATAGAAAGAGAGAAAGAAAGAGAGAGAGACCACTGTAAACAGAAAGAGAGGGAGAGAGAAGAGAAAGGGGGTGGCAGTGGGTGGTTCAAATTTTTATAAAATTTCTCAAATAATTCTTAAATTCTTAAAAAATCCTAAAATACTACCATAAAACCAACTCTTTATGCCTTTCCTCCGTTATAAGAACAGAGTTCCCATTTTTCCATAAACAAATAAATTTATCGGAAAAAACAAAAAATATAGCAGCATAGTGTTTTGATAAAACACCAGCTTTATATGGCTTTCCTCCATTATAAGAACATAGTACCCATTTTCGAAAAAAAAAATTATTTATCGGATCACAGAAAATTAAACCCGTTTCCCTGTATACCATTTGCGTAGAATGTCTTCCAATGTGCCAATGAATAAGATCTTCTCATCAAAAAAGTAAGTGTGTAATGACTGATAATTATCTTCTCTTGGATTCTCTACCAAGTGATCTGCTATAACTTGTCATTTGATTGCCTTTTGGGTTGTGAAAACAATATCAAATTCAGAGAGGATCATCTGCCAGTTAGCCATACGTCTTGTCGGAATCGATTTTCCTAATAAATATTTCAAAGGATCGGAATGGGAAATAAAGTAAGTAGTGTGACTGAACAAATAGTGCTTCAACTTTTGAGTTGCCCAAACTAAAGTATAACAACTTTTCTCAAGAAAAGAATAATTAGCTTCATAAGGTGTAAACTTCTTGTTGAGATAATAAATGACTTGTTTCTTCTTTCCGAAATTATCATGTTATCCCAGAACAAATCCCACGGACTCATCAACTACAGGCAGGTACATAATTAGAGGTTGTCCCGGCTTGCACGGCACTAAAATCGGAATGTTCAACAAATAATTCTTAATTTTATCAAAAGTCAGTTGACATTCCTCATTCCAGTGCATTGGTGCATTTTTTTTTCATTAATTTGAACAAAGAGTCACATATGGAAATCAATTGTGCAATGAACATGTAAATAAAATTGAGATTTTCAAAAAAAAAACTTTTCACTTTCCTTTGAATCCTAGGAACATGCATATTTCGAATTGCTTTAATCTTGGTTGGATCTATCTCTATGCCTTTTTGCTACCAATGAACCTAATAATTTACCAATAAAAGCCCCAAAAACACATTTTGCAGGATTTAATTTCAAGTTGTATTTTCTCAACCTTTTAAAAACTTCTTTATATCAATGAAATGATCTTCAACTTTCTTCAATTTAATTATAATATCGTCCACATAAACTTTCATCTGTTTATGAATCATATTATGGAATAAGGTAGTCATGGTTCGTTGGTAAGTGGTTCCAGCATTTTTCAAATCAAAAGGTGTCACTTGATAGTAGAATGTTTCCCAAGGAGTGATAAAAGCAATTTTCTCTCTATATTCTTCTGCTATTAGAATCTAATGATATCCAACGAAACAGTCACCAAAGGATTCAATCTCATGTCCAGCAATATTGTTGAAAAGAATGTAAATGTTTGGTAAAGAAAAATTGTGTTTCGGGTTTGCCTTATTAAGATCCCTATATTCAACACATACTCGCACTTCCTCACTCTTTTTCGGAACAAGTACTAGAATTGAAAATTAAATAGTTAATGAGAGACCATGATAATATTAGCATTAAACTGTTTCCCAATTTGTTCTTTTATTTTGAGGCTCATACCCAGTTTAAACTTGTAAGGCCTCTGCTTGACTGGTGAAAAATTTGAGTCAGTTGGCAATCTATGGACCACTATATCTATCGAAATTTCAGGCATATCATCATACGACCATGCAAATATATCTTGAAATAAAGTTAAGAATTCAATCATCTCTTTTCTCTGCCTTTTATTCAAATGAACACTGATTTTGATTTCTCTAAGCTTTGTCTTAGTGCCAACGTTAATAATTTCTGTCTCTTCTAAGTTCGATTTGGATTTTTCCTCATATTGTTCAAGAATCTTTAAAATAGACTCACATTTTTTCTCACTATCATTCTCGTTTTGAATTTCAGATTCCATAATTTCAAATTCGTGGGAGATATTGAGATTGCAATCATTAAATTCCAGAATGATGATATTCGAAGGGTCAAAAAATTTTATTTTTGGTAATTTGAAAATAAAACAAACATGTATAATGAAAAAATAGAATATAATAGAAAAATGAACAGATACCTTCCATTTCATTGAATTTAAAAGTGTAGATAGACATTAAACAAATGACAACTAATTCGCAAAGCAAACGTCTGTTGAAAACACATCTTCACTAAAACTGTGCAGTGGAACTTAAACAAAAAACACATATTAATATGATATTGAAAGAAAATAAATGACAAAAGTAGTTCTCATCTAAGGTTTTATCTATACATGGGTTCCAGCCAAAAACAATCTAAATTTATCAAAATTCTCTTCAGAAAGGAAGATAGTCAGCGATCCAGTTTTGCATAACTTCTTCGAAAATTGTTGGAAACTCCAAACTCTTTGACAGTTCACCGTCGTAAGTAGCTCCCATGAACAACTAGGATAAACTCACCTCAACCTCATGATTGGGTTCTCTTCATCTAATTCAAATAGAATTATCCTCGACGAACAAGAAAAAATGTAGTGCAATAGTCGAATGCTCATGACAATTTGCTTCCCTTCCTTTTCTACTCTCTTGTAAGCTTGCATTTCCCTTTTATCTTTAACTGTCGTTTGAAATCCTAACCCAAATGTGTTTTTTTGCATCGAAAGCTCTATCGGCTGTAAGATTTCTTGTAGATTCTGCCCAAGACCTTTGCCTATCTCATATCTTTCTCAGATAATCTCTTTAGCCATCATAACACAAGCTCCTAGCAGATTCAGTTTCATCAATAGCTTCTCTTTAGATATCCATCCTACTAAAACAATGTCAGCAATATAATGAAGCTAAACTAAAGTCTTTCTGCTACTTTCCCCTTTTGATCCAGAATTAACAATCATAGTACAGTCATCTTTAACGAATACAATGATCAGTTGGTTATTCACAACAAATCTCAATATCTGATGGAGAGAGGATGGTACTGAGCTAGAGGCGTGAATCCAGGATCATCCAAACAAAAGATTGTATACACTTGAAAGGTCCATAACTTGACAAGTGATTTGAAATTGAGTAGGCCCCATCTCCAGCACTAAGTCAACGTTACCCATAGATTCCCTTTTTGCACCATCGAATCCTCTTACAATAGTTGTTGATGGATGATCCCAACTTTGTAAGCGTATTCTATGGGCAAATGTTTAAAACTGAACTATTATCTATCAAGATCTTGGGTAGTAACTTTCCATTACAATGCACTGATATATACAATGGTCTATTATGTCCGATTCCTTGCAGAGTCAAATTGTCATCAGAGAAAGTGATGTAGTTGGCAACCAGAACATTTTCAGTGATGTGGGAGAATTTCTCAATAGGAAAACTTTTCGACACTTGAGTTTTCACTCAAGATCTTAATCAATATCTCTCTATGTGACTCGGAAGTAAAAAGAAAATCCAAAATAGAGATTTAATCGGACATTTTATCCAACTGTTCTATAATCTTATACTCACTCCTCTTTAGTCGTTTCAAGAAATCCAGTGTTTCTTTTTCAGTCACAGATATTTTTTGTGACGGGATATCCTTCCTGGCTTTTAGTTGAGTATGAACTTCAAAATCGGTCACAACTCTCCCAAATCTAGTGATAGTAGTTACCTCCTCTTTCGATATCTCCTTATCTCCAATTAACATGGTAGGCTCATCATAGCTTTACGGCACTTCTTGTAAATTATGAACAGACGATTGTTCCGAAAATTCAAGTACAACAGGCTCAAAAGGCGGCAAATCTATGATAAAAGGTTCTTTGATATTCCCAATTTTAGAAGGTTCCTCTTCTAACACGAACAGTTTCTTAGTTATCCCAATTATTTCAGCCTTATCTACAATATATTGAACAAGTTCCTCAAACTCCTCATGAACGGTGATGGTTTCAACAGTACATTTATGTTTCGGGAGGGGGTTTTTACTGACATTCAGCCCTTGTTCGTCTCTTCTTTTTAAAACTATATCACTAGCATCAATCATGTTTTGAATTTTATACTTTAGACATCAATTGATAATTGAGTGACCAAACTCCCAAAATGATAAGCGTAAATAGTCTAAGGATCGTAATCAATAGAAAAGCCCCTAAGATAAATCTTGGGAGGCATAACTTCAATCTTAACAACAGCTCTAAGTTGTTCGTACAGTTGGTCAATGGATCATCCTGAATTGGTGAATGTTCGAAATTGATTTTGAATTTGGATTCCACTAACTTGGGGAGAATGGTGATTTGGTTGATATCGGGAAGCAGGTCTTGTATTATAGAGAGGACAAGGACGACTTTATAAGGTAGGTTGAAAAGTTTGGAATGGTATGGATGTATTCGTGTAGTTTGATTGAGGATAAGGAGAGTTGATAGTGGTGTGATAAACAAGTCAGGGATTTGAGTAGTGTAGATAAAAACATGAGTATGTAAGGTGATTTTAAAATTTTGGTTTGAAAGAGGGGCCTTGATCCCACACAAAAGCAATGTTTTCTTCTTTTTTCTTAAATTGGGGGTTCTTTCAGCTATTGTTTCGACTTTGCAGCGCCTCCAAATATACTTTTGAAGCCAATAGATTGATAATTTTTTTCTAATTTTACAAACTCATCATATTTTTCAAGTTTGTTGATGATACCCGTAAATGAACTCCTAGTGATGCGAAAGATCTCTTCAAAATATAGCGGATTATAGGTCTTAACAAACGTGCAGACAATCTCCTCTTTAATCATAGGGGGCTCCATCTTAGCAGCCAATTTTCTCCATCATTTTGTATATGTCTTGTGATCCTCTGAGAGTTTTCTCTTAGTTCTTTTGAGTATCATTCGTGTTGGTGCAAGCTCGCAGTTATACTCATATTATCTTATAAAAACTGTAGATAGATCCAACCAAATTTTGATTTTTTCACGTTTCAAATTAGAATACCAATTCAGAGCGTCACCCTCCAAACTTTCAGGAAATAATCGTATTGACAAGCTTTCATCATCCATAGGTTTACCAAGTTTGTTAGCAAACATTTTAAGATGCATTTTGGGATTTTCGGTTCCATCATACTTACTAAATTTTGGAGTTTTAAAGACCAAAAGCAGTTGCATATCAGGAAAGAAACACAACTCATCATAAGCCAAACCTCCATACTTGTTCAATCCTTGATTTTTCTTCATGAACTCGTTAAATCGATCTAATTTCTTCAGAAAATTCTTGTCAATAGGAGTAGTGTGTTCATCCATTCCTATCTTTCCTTGAAAAGTGGTGTCCAACATAAACAGTTCCGTGGTGGGGGATTGGGGTCCTTGAGAATTAGGTGAAATAGTTGGATTGATCTGTGGATAATTTTTAAGAATTTAGGTATTAGTTGGGTTAACCAAGATATTGTTTGGATGCATGTGTGAAAAACTAGGATTGAAGTAGATGAAGACACCCTCTTGGGGATTTGTAAAAGGTAAAACGAATGTGGTTCAAATGGTGGACATATAACTTGGTTGGGGTTCTAGCTTAGGTTGATTGTCATCATCAGGTATATGGTTAGTTTGGACACCACTGTGGCGGTTTGAAACCAATTGATCAATCATGCATCTTTGCGCTGGCATTTCTACACTTAATTCATTGAATTTGTTTAATACTTCACTCAATTGGACCCCTAAATATGCGACATCTGATGAGGTACTCATTGCAGATCTTTCCAATGATTTCGAGTGTGAACTCATGCTTACATAGTTTCTCAAGTCTCTGCAGCGTGACCTTATAATGATGGAACTTCTATGTGTAGTTATGTTTGAAAGTACATGGATAAAAATATCTACTTAAAAGTTCCTTCTTTAATTAAATTGCTTCAATTTATTCAAAAAAAAGAAAAGAAAAGGACACGAATTAGTGAATGTTTAAAAAATTCGGATGTATATCCTATGAGAGTGCCCTTTTTATGCCAAGGGTTGGCCTAATATGATGCAACACTTTTGAAGTGAGCTCGCTCATCAAACTTGTTTATCAATATTAATTTTGCAAAAGATGAAACTCATTTCATTGCCACATTTGTGAAACTCATGTACATCATCTACATCATTTCTCGAAAACGATTTCGTACAAAGTCATTAAATTTTTCAACCTATCTATTATAGCATCTTTTGACTTTCTAGAATAGGGATTCCTCATGTGTTCAACTTGATTATATAATTTTTCAAATTTTCTCTTCAACTTTTGGTGTTTTTCTCGCATTTCCTCATATGACTTTTTGTTCTTCTCCGTCAGATCTTTGTTGACTTCTACAGATTGCTTCAATTGTACATTCTCTCTATCTTTTGCCTCAATGATAGTCATCAGCCTTTTCACTTTCTCGGATTTCTCTTTTTGCGGCTTTTGCGTACCAAAATCTCTGAGACAATGTTCGTATTGTGGAGTGACCAAAGCCATTTGTGTAGAGTCTGAAATGTAGGCAATATTCTCATCATTGGACAACATGCCCCAAGCCTCAATAATTGGTACCTTCATTGGGATTTCGTTCAGACAGATTTTCTTATCAAAATTGATGGTAAATTCGATCAAATCGAGTGTAGGTGGCGATCATTGAACACATCCTAACTGCCTAAGAAATGTTTTTGGAGTATAAGTCATGATGTCTTGAGTTCCTAACAATGGGATAAAATCTAATGACTTGGTGCGAAGAACTTGTTTGATACAGTCAGTCCAATCCGAAACACACCTAATCCTTTGATCTGGTAATGTTCTTAAGAAATCCAAGTACTCTAATGCATTTCTCGACAGACTATAATAATAAGAAAGACACATAATCAGTTTGTAAGTTAAAACAGAAGAAATTCTGGAACATTCAGGAAAACTGGAACTGAATCCTAAAACAACATATTTACTTGGCAGCTATGCGAGAAGTTTCAAGAACTTCTCTAAATACAATTTTTTGTTTGGTCTATTCTAGGCTTGTCAAAAAATGGAGGTTTAATGAGCACTTTGACTTGAGAAGCAGTTCTCGCTCGCGATAATGCAACATAGAGCTGCCCATGGGAAAACACTAGTTCCTTCAAATAGATACCAACATAATCAAGTGTTTGTCCTTGAGCTTTGTTTATTGTCATGGCAAAGCACAAGCGAATTGGAAACTGAGTCCTTGTATATGGAATAGGATATTGTTCATCAGTTGGAGGTTGTAAGGGAATTCTATGGATGAAGACATCTTTTCCAGCAAAATCTCCTACAGCTATTTGAGCATGAATGACATGTTTGCTCAAACTTTTACAAATTAATCTTGTTCCATTGCAAAGGGCCCTTAGTAGGGTCGAGGTTTCTAAGCAATATCACAGGAACACCAGGTTTCAAGATTAGTTTATAGGGTGGAAGGCCACTGGGAGATAAGGAGTTTAAAAAATCTTCATATTGAACTTGGTTGTTTGGATTCAAAGCTCGATCAAAACTCAGATATTCTACTGCTGTACCTGGAAATTTTTCAATTAAGATATCATTCACTTCATCCACAAAATGATTCTTTGTGGTGAGGATTGCTCGATTTAATGGCAAGGCAGAATTTTCTTATCTATATTGAATGTGGGGATAAACCACATCTATCAGATCATGAAGTGATGCATTCTGTGAACCGTTGTTAACCAAAATAGAAGAAGGCAGTTGTATGAGACTGTCATCTTCAGCTTGGTCAGTGCCATCACCAACCCTTAATAAGTAATCAGTGAATGAGGGATCAAATCGAGCCCTCATGTTTTGTGTGAGCTCTAATTTTTCAAGAGCTGGCCAGATAGGGGAATTAATCAAAGAAGTAGCAATGGTTTCAGATTGGTTTCCCTTACGAACCACTGGTAAGGTTTGCCTGAAATCACCCCCAAGAACAATTACTTTCCCACCAAAGATCTTATCCGAATTCATAAGATCTCTAAGAAAATCATTTAAAGCTTCAATCGCATATCTCTTGCACATTGGAGCCTCATCCCAAATAACTAATTTGCATTCCTTAATCATACTTGCTAAACTGCTTTGTTTACTAATTTTGCATGCTCTACCCTCTGAGGTATCAATTGGTATTTTAAACTGACAGTGAGCGGTTCTACCTCCAGGTAGTATTGATGCAGTAATACTTGATGTGGCTGTCGCTAATGCTATATAGCCCTTTGACCTAATATCAGCTAATAACGCTCTATAAAGAAAAGATTTTCCAGTTCCACCAGGGCCATCAACAAAAAATGCACCACTCTTTTAGATATAACTTCAAATGCATGCCTTTGGTTCTGATTAAGCAAAGAAATCGCATTTAAGTCCTCTTCAAGGACTTTTATGTTTTTTTCAGCCAATACATCTCTTGTTTGGTTCTCTACATCTGAGAATGAGAAATTATTAGGAAGTAAGCCAAATGAAGCTATATTTTTTCCCATTGACTGCAGAAAACCATTTATTTGCTCTAAAACTTTTCGTTTGATTTCTCTAGGAGACAAATCAGTATTTCTCATGAAATCTTCGGACATGACAGCCTCAAATTGTGTCCATAGATGTTTGGGGTCATTAGGACAGGAATAAACTAATAGCATAGCAAAAAGCCGTCTCATTTCATAAGGCATATGAAAAAGAGACGCTTCTTGTAGACAAATTTCCTGGCTGTTATCATCCTCAAGTAGGCCACGTAAAAGAGCTGCCTCACGAAAGGTGGTAACTTGCACTCCATTGTGAGTCATTAAGTCTTCAAAAGACTTCGGAGCACGGACTTTAGACAAAAGAAGTCTAAGGTAATATCTTTCTCCCTCAGATGGATGAGCTGTATTTATTCGGCCTATAGAACCTCCCTTATCTCTAATTTTCCAGCGTTTTTCATCAGCTAACCAGACAAAATGGTCTGGAAATTGAGCATATGTGCAATTTAGTTCTTGTGCAATTGAATCTGTTCTATTCATATAGAAAAATTCAGTCAACATTGTCTTCCTATTTCTTGGGTTTTGACTATGTTATTTAAATTTTCATGCTTCTTGAAGTGAATTGGCTGAAAATTTGGAAGATGCAATTGTAGGTGAATGATAGCTGGTTTAATTTCTCCCATGGAAAATCAAAATAGTCTCCAAACAACCTTAGGCAGCGAAACCCACCGAGCTGCCTGATATTGCTGAATTTCATCAATCTGATTGGTTGGATTATCAGAATTGATATGGAAACTGATTCGATCATGTCCTTTGCAGATATACTTGTAAATATATTTGATAGCTTGAATTGTTGAGCAGATCTCAACATTAATGTGGCAATTGAATTTAGCAAGTAAATATGCATTATGAGGAACGACCCATCTATTATCAAGTTTTTGTTTTCTGACTTTAATTTTAACACCATTGTTTCTTCTTCGATATTTTGGATAGGAATCTAGCGTCTGAATTGTTTACTCAGAAATATCTTTTGGATAAGAATTTTTGCAGCAGCCATCCTTAGTCATGCAAACATTTGATGGGTTCAACACACCACAAGGGCCGTGCATCATGTATTTTTTAACCATTCTGTACAGGTGTGGATATTTTATTTTATCTGGAATTTCTGCACTGACAATTTTATCATATTCATCAGGGATGAACATTTTGTGCTGAGGCTTTAAGATTAAAAGAAAATGAACATGTGGCAGGCCTCTTTTTTGAAATTCTATCACATATGTATAGGCTGCCACTTCTCCAAAAATATTTTTCTTCAAAAGTTCATTCTTTAATTGTTCTAGTTTAGCACGAAAGACCCTTACAACCAAATCTGGTCGATTTTGGGCTTCCTCTGTTGGCAGTAAATGTTCTTTTATTTCCGGCCAATTGGGATTGCAAGTCATGGTCAAGAATATATCCGGCTTGCCAAATTTTTGGACCAAAGTCATGGCATCTATGTATTTTCTTCTCATATTTCTTGGTCCTCCAATAAAGCTAGCTGGTAAAAATACTCTTTGACCAACATTTGCTGCTCGGACTTCACCAGTACCTATTGAGTCTACTATACCTTGTAAGAACTCTTTTCTAAATTCTTCTTGTTGGGTTCTCAAATAATCTAATCTTTGTAATTCAAGTTTAACATACATATCAACAACATATTGCTGAAATAGCCTACCAAAGTGCAATAAGAAAGATTCATCATCATTTCTCATTTGCAATTTATAGGCATAGTATTCACGGATGGAAACGAAATCAGGATCGCTGTCTATTCCTGCCATTACTGGTTGAAGGAATTTAGAAAAAAGGTTAATGAGGCTGGCATGCTAAAATTAATAGAATACAGGTGGAAAAGATTTATTCTACTTACAGTCTTGTTCCATTTGTATTAACTCTTCGGCAGTAGAAGCATTCATTGGAGAAATAGAAATTTGAGCATCCCTTTTCCTAATCTTTTTTTTGTGCACCTTTTTTCCTTGTTTTTTAATCCCTTGATGCCAACCAGATTCACCAAAAGGAAGCAAAAGAGGGTACTGGAGAGGGTCATAACAGCCATAGTAATATTGGATATTGTGTGAATAGCCACCATGGGTGTGCACTCGAATATCTCGACGGCTTGTTTCTCCATTTTCTTCTCCTTCTACCCATACAGCAGCAACTTGGGACACTGTAGGCTTATTGAATACTCTTTGGTCTAAACCAGGATGTGTTCGTAAAACAATGCGATAAGTATCAAGGTTATGAACCTCCCTTAAGCCGCGAAAGAATTTAGCATAGGGATTTTGCGGCATGAGATTCATGGTTTTTTGGAGAATACTCTCAGTTAATCTTGGGTAGGCATCTAATCGATTTGCTAATTCATTTTCACTGTCATGAAAATAGAACTGCAAATTTTTTGAGGTCTCTAAATCATTGATGAAATGATAAACCTGACCTTGCACTTTAAAAGTATAAATGCCTTTATTCCTCTTAGCCAAATTTTTATCACATTTTACTCCAAAGGAAGTAAAAGCAAATGTGTTATTAATTGTTCTAATACAGGTCCTAAACAGTTGAGCTTCCTCAGATGATGAGGTAAGAAGTTCTTTTAGAATAGTTGGGATTGAATTGCTAGCTAAAATAACATCCCCATTAGAACAACAAAAATTTGCTGTTTCATGAGCAAAAAATTTGCTGTTTCATGAGCAAATTTTTTTGCACCACAATGGGGACAGTTTGGTTGGCGAGCAAGCAGATCTGCAGCAGCAGAAATGTGATTTAAGACCTCCCGACCTATTTTTGGCGTTCTTGATATAATCGACAACAAAAAGATATTTACTTATTCATTTTGTGCAGCGCAGGGCAGTAGAAATTAAAAAACTGAAGCTAGTAAGACATTAAAAAGTTTACAAAACCTGTACGCCTTCTCTTAGACTTTACTTGGCTTGATTGGGATATGCCTCTATCTATTCCTTCAGTGTTTGCTACCGAAACTGGATAGAATTTGGTATAAGTTAAACAAACAGGCTAAGGTGTAGGAGGTTAAAGGTTTATGTTTATGTGAAAGGTTTATCTAAGGTTAAAGTTTTTCATGGCATACTAAAGGGCTAGAAAACACTGTTTGTAAAAGGATAATCATTCCAGTAGCCAAGTGAACTATTTTAAATGTGAAAAGGCATGAAAAATGTATAAAATTAATTATATAGTTTATAAAATAATAAGTTAGAGTAATTGATTTAATTTTAAGATTGAAGTCATAGGAAACTGAAGTTTATGAAAATGGCTTTAAAAGACAAAATGAGTTTAAAATATAATGACATAATATTTTTTATGTTATGGACCTGTTTTGGTTGGCATTGAATAGAAGTCACAAAAATTTAAAATGGTTAACTTGAAAAATATGCAGAAATTAGTGAAAATAATGATATGGGGAAAATGCTGGCATGAAACTGTATGAGCTGGTTTGACTTTAATAGCATATTAAAGGGGGTGATTAAGTAAAGAACCTGTAGATTCATATTGAATTGATTCTGGTTGCACAATATCCACTGCAGGGATGTCAACAATTGAAGAAAAATGAAGTTGAGGTTTGGCAGGCGCACTTTCAGATATCTTTTTTTTGTACCTTCTATGTTTTAGTATCACAGATCTTTGACTTCTATTATCTGCTGCAACAGGATTTTTTGTTGCCAAGAGTTCAGATGGTGCATTGACAAATGAATGCACCATATTTGAACTTGCAAATAGCAAAGTAGCTGGGTTCACAGGATGAGGCATACCAGACTCAATAGAGTGAGTCACAAACCTAGAGCAGCTAGCATTTTCAGCTTCTATTTGCTCTGTTTCATGCATACAATGCATCTGAGATATTTGAGCTTCTAATATAAGATGATCCTCTTTGTTATAGGCTATAATGGAAGACTCAAGTGCTGCAAATCCAAATGACGTATTCATGGATGCTTCTGTGCCATTTGAATTGGCTGGCAGGATAGAATGGACATTCGGACGGCTAAGAAGAAATGGCTGATGTGATTCCAGAGATATGGAGTGAAACAAGCCATCTCTTTAGGATTTTTTGCTTCTATATCTCATAATTTTTTGGCTTCTATTATTTCTTATAGTAAGAAATTGATTTTCTAGAAATGGAAGTGATCTGGTCATAGATAGTTGGCTATTATTTGGGCCTATAGAAAGCAAATGAGGCACATTAATTATATTTGAGGGTCCCGGACCATGAAGTCGTGACAGCCTATCTAACCGTTTTTGCCTCCATCTTTGAATAGCTTGTTTTCTATAACTAACTTTATCCATATTTTCCAGTCACCTCAAATGGAGGAATACCAGTAGCATTCTCAGAATCCTTACTTATGACAAAATATAGCAGAAAAGAAGAATTCTAGTCCATTGAGCTATACCTGATAAAATAGCTAAAAGAACTCATCTAAGATAATGGCTGATTATCAAACATCTTGATCACTATTTAGCGAACCATATAATTGCTCTATATTATATGGTTGTTTATAAACTCTTATGCAAACAATATCAGACAATCAAATGAACAGAAAATAACGACAGAACAAAGGCAAAACCAACTGGACACATGACTAATTAAAGCTTAAGGAATTAAGCATATAGAGGCACCAAAGCTTAATAACAAAAGAATAAAAAATCTTGAACTAAGGAGACAATATAGCTAACAACAGAGTTTTTTTTGTAAAAAGGAAAGTAAAACTTATTTATAAAATGTAAAAGTCAAGCTGGAGCATTAGACATACCTGCCAACAGTAACAATAAATCAGAGAGGAGAACGTACAAAGCTCTGCGCACAGGATGAAGCGTAGATTATCTGAGCAACAAAACACAAGGGAAAAGAAATATCAGGGAAAGAACATGAACAAAAAGGGGCAAAGAAAAACAGCAAATGTTAATTCCTGCATTAGTTTGCTATATGAAATGTTGCACTAGAAAGTTGTAAGCAGTGAGCACATAAAAGTCCTAGTCATTGAGTCTTGACAGCAAAGTATATGGCTGTCTAAAGAATGTAAAAGACGCTAAATAACTGCATACATAACGAACTTGAGAAGCAAATACAGCAACAGCAATGATGCACTAATAAACAAAACAAAGTAATTTTAAGCAGACACCTAAAGCCAGTTAATAACCTTCATTTTGCTTTAGAAATGTTTATTACATTGCCTTTGGAGCCTAGCTTTTGGCTAGATTACAACAAGTAGCACCATTCAAATCTCTGTTCTTAAGAAGTAAGCATCAGGCTTTTCATTATCCTAAGGTTGTGTCTAGATTAAACAAAACAGCAAGCATATCACATGTAACTTGGGGTAAAACAGGCACAATACCTTAAGTTGCTTAACTGATAATCATATAAAGAAGTGAACAAGCTTTGCCTACAAGGGCTACAAATCACTTTTAATTGACAAAAAGTAGAAGATGTCTTTCTTGAAGGAATCCTTTCGTGTGACTATTTGTGAAAATATTAGTCTTTCTTGAATTCCACAACAAGCTGAAGGAAAAACAAATGAATTCCACACATAAATTGTCTTTCTTGAATTCCACAACAAGCTGAAATTTCACTTATGAAAATATAGTCACATAAATGAAGAAAAGCTGCTCATAGATTCAAGAAAGACAACAAGCTGACCTACGGGGAAAAATTGACAAAAAAAGGGAAGACGTTTTCTCACCGAAGAGACTCCAAAGTAGAAGATGTAAAGATCAGGATGCTTCTTCTTGCAGTTTATAGGACAGAGGAGCCAGCACCATGCACTGATAAATAGGAAGCCTATTTCGTGATTCAGTGAAAAAGTTACAGGCTAAATGAATAGGAAGCCTATTTCATACGGCTCATGAGAATTGAATAGAAAGCATGATTTGAGCGAAAAATTAAATGGCAAAGCCGATGAGAATAGAATGTCATACCTAACCTAACAAAAAGTTCCCAATTTCCCGCCTTTGAAGTACAATTATCACGTGAGCAATTCTTGCAACATGAAATCAATATAGAAATGGATTAATTTGATATTAGAGAAAGAGGAAAACACGGCAAAGGTAAGC
This sequence comes from Coffea eugenioides, assembly GCF_003713205.1. Taxonomy (NCBI): domain Eukaryota; kingdom Viridiplantae; phylum Streptophyta; class Magnoliopsida; order Gentianales; family Rubiaceae; genus Coffea; species Coffea eugenioides. The sequence goes on along the minus strand of NC_040036.1, from coordinate 43,336,861 downwards.
AAGAGCAGTTCACCTGCTCCTAATTTTCCTCCTTTGAAGTACAAACATCATGCGAGTGACCCGTAATCTCTGCAACATGAAATCAAGTGTCTGCAGGAGCAGCAGTTGAACTGCTGGCTCGAAGAAGGAACTGACAAAACCAATCTCCCAAATCATGTAAAAATCCCAATTTTTTTGGTTGGATTTGCTCAGGATAGGCGCGCCGAATTTGTGCTCAGAACAGCCGTCATGTACAGAGAAATGAAGAAAAGGCTTCAACGGCAGAAGAAAGAACAAGGGTTCAATGAGAAATATTTGACTGTCCAATGAGAAAGAAACGGTTCAAAAGAAAAGGAACTTGATAAATGGGGTTTTTGTTCAGTGGAGTCTGGTTTTTGCTTTTCCGCTTCATAAATGGGGTCAGGTGCTGTTTCGTCCCAGGCTGCCAGGCATGGTCTAATGAGAAAAGGAACGGTCCAATGAGAAATATTTGACTTTGCACATGGCAAAAGAAAAGGAATTGAGTAAAAGTTGAAAGGGGATTGTAGACACCAAATTTTTTATTTTTAGACTTATTTGATTCAATTTTAGGTTTTTATTTTATTTTATTTTATTTTTATTTATGTTTCGTGTCTCTCATTTTATTTTAATCGATTTAAGAGCATTTTACACTAAATTTTAGGGAAAATAAAAGGAAAAAGGAAAAAGGAAAAAGAAAAAAAGAAAAAGGAAAAAACAATAAAAATGGCAAGTGGGAGGCATGCATTGGGACAAGTGTCCCTTTTTGTCTTGGACAACAGATTACCTAGAGGAGGGTGAGGTGTCTATAGGGCTGTCAACGGGCCGGGTCCGGGCCGGAATTCATTATTCCGGACCCGGACCCGAATTACTATCCCGGATCCGGACCCGACCCGTTTACCCGACGGGTCTTTTATTCTATGTTCCGGATCCGGATCCGGCGGGTCCCGGATCCGGATCCGGGTCTACCCGAACAAATTTACCAAATTTTATAATTTCTAATAAAAATGAGAAAAAAATATATTTATAAACTAATTTCTAACTAATGCAAAGAAAAAACCAAATAAGAAAAGAAATCAAATTAATTTTATTAAAATACATCACCCTAATCAAATTATATTGATAAATATATATTTTTTAAATTATTAATTCATTTATATCCGGATCCGGGTCTAATACGGGTCGGAATACTATATTCCGTATCCGACCCGTTTTTTGTTTGACAAAACGGATCCGGATCCGGATCCAGGAAACGGAATTAAATCCCTACCCATACCCGCAATAATTTCACGGATCCGGTCCGGATCCGGGTCTAGACCCGACCCGTTGACAGGCCTAGGTGTCTAGACACTTGTAGTATTAGGATCAATTGGGAAATAAAAGAAAATCAAAAGGAAAAAGAAAGGAACGGATGCTAGGGTTGGAGGAAGGAAAGGGGGCAAAAGAAAGAAGAAAGGCGGCTGAGTTTGGGAGATAGAGAGAGAGTGAAGAGAGGATGACGGCTGAGAGATAAGAGGCGGCTAGGTTTTGAGAGGGAAAAACCGAGAGTGAGCTGAGGCAGAGAAGAAAAGAACAAAAAGCCGAGAAGAGGGATCGATCTGAAATTTTTGGGGGAGCTAGAAGGAAGTCTGAAAGAAAAGAAATAGAGCGGCGGCGGAGTCAGAGAGTAAGAAAGAAAGAAAATCAGAGAAAAAGAGAGGAAAGGAAAGTTTGCGAAGGAGAGAAAGAGAGTATGGGGTGACGGCTGAGTGGAGCAACCGAGAAGAGGTAGAGAGAGTGAGGAGGAAAAGAGGTCCGGTGCTGTTTCTGAAAGAAGCAAAGGGAGCCATTGGAGCCATTAACCTTCACGACTGCCATCGTTTTAGCCCGCCATCATCGCCGGTAGATTTTCTCTGAGGTATTTTCGGTCCAGAATTTCTCGTTTGTTCCTGTTCGTTTTTCTGGTTTTACGGCTGGAGAATGCATGGGGTTAGACCTGGGTTTCAGAGATAGGAGTTTGGGGTTCTATGATGAATTTAATGGGGTTTTTGTTTGGTATTTATGGCTGATCTTTATGCGTATGACTAGCAGACCTAGAAAAAAGGGCATGAAACTTTGAGCGGTTCTGTTTTGATGTTCCTCTCTCGCTGTTTCCTTGCCTTTTTGCTGTATTCTACCATCCAAAGCCTGTCCTTTTGCTACTTGTTTGCATCTAAAGAATGTTAATGCCTGTTTACAGCCCAAGTTTTATTCGGTGCTATTTCTATAATCTGCTCCTAGACTGTAATTTAGTGGCAAAATGCTTGCTGTGGGAAATGTATGGTGATTACCTGAGTTTTGGTGGTATTAGCACGAGTTTCATGGGTTTCCTATGGGAAGGGGAATCTGTTAGCTGATGCTTACATGATAAGGAGTAGGGAATCGGTGTCCGAAAGCTCATTGGATGTCTCCCCTCTCCCTGGTTTCATGTGCTTGCATTTTAAATGCATTGAATCATCTCCTGGTTACTGGTATGAAGAATTGCTGCAAATCCTCACGTTGCCTGCTGCGTTTTATGCCTGCTGCCTTTTGTTATGCTGTCTTCATTCCCCTTGCTCCTGTTTGTTTATTTGCTCAAGTAGCCGTTTTCTTGTGTTTCGGTGGAGTTTTGTTGATTGCTCAAAAGCCTGTTTGAGGTTGTTTTGGCCTGAATTGGTTTTCTGAGATCTGTTTTTGCGATTGAATGGTGAGTTATGATATATGCTTGCTGCCATTTAAAAGCAGAAATGTGTGGCATAATGCCAGGCCGCAATAATGGCATTGTATTGTAGCTTTAGCTACTTCAGCTTTGTTTAAATTTTCTTTTGGCTGCAAGATTTGGTTTGCAGAAATTGAGGTTCATAGGCAATAGCTCAAGGTATAACACTGATTTCGCATTTTGGGTTCGGACTTAGGTAATGAGTAAACATTGAAATTTTTTCTGTGCAAAATATCAAAAAATGTTTCCTTTTTCATGACTTGTATTCTCTCCTGCTTCACGTTTTTGTTTTTCCAAAAGTCTCGTTGGCTAGAGTTGGGTAGCTAAATTCATGTTTTGACGCTTCATTCATGAAGTCAACATGGCATGTGGTTTCAATCTTTTTCCCTAGTTATATCATAAAACATGAACCAGGAGAATAGACCCAAGTTGCTGGAATTTTTTTTTTGCATTTGAATGTTCCTGCTTTTTCTGGATTTTGTATTCCAAAAGGGGGGGAAGAATGCTTGGTTTCCTTATAAGTTTCTGGCTTGTTCGGATTGTGGTAGTTATGTGTTTCATGGTTTAGCTTGGAGTCATGATTTTTTTTTTTGTGAAAAGTTTGATCAAAGGCGATGTGCTGAAGTCCGAAGTTTGTGTTGGGAAAAATGCAGCAAGTTTGTTGCAGAAGCTTAAGCTTCTACGTAGTTGCATGAACTTGCATGAAAAAATAACTTTCAAAAATTGCCTCTTAACCCTCCAAGTCCCTTTTTGTTCTACTATGGCCCAAACAAGTGAAAAATCAATCAAATTGACCCCCCTTGAACTTTCTTTTCCTTTCAATTGGATCCTAATTTTGTGAATATGGACTGTTTAGTTATTTAAATGCTTTTAATGATTCAATTTCATATTTATTGATTAAAGTGATGCCTTGACCCTTTTATTATTTTGGAGGGTAAATAAGTAATTTCACTCCATTAGAGCCCCAACTCAAGAGAGGTACACCCTATCCCTTATTTCTTACTTTATTTGATCCTATGTGCTCCTATATGAACTTATGTGTGAAATTGCATGCTTTTGAATATTTTTATTTTATTTATTTATTTAGTCACTTTATTTGTTTTAATTTAGTATATTTATTTTTAATTTAGTTTTGGTTATTTGAAAGGCATTTAAATGCCAAAGTTGTAATAGTTAGGTATTTAGCTTAATTATTTATCTTTCATCTTCCCCCTTAGATTGTAGTAGGGCCTCCCTAATGTAATAGTTAGGGTCTTTATTTGCTTTATTTCTTACTTGTGTGATTTGCATGACTATGTGCTATGTGTTACCGCTTTCTTAGGGTCTTGCATCTAGATATCATGATTATGTGTTATGTGTTTATGTGATATTATGTGCTTTTATTAGGTCTTACATGATTTATTTGATATTTATTTGATTGTAACAAATGCATGTCGTCACCACACTAGTCCAACGCTAGTTGTGGCCCCTTTTCTCGAATCCACACTAGTCCAATGCTAGTTGTGACTCTTTGTTCCGATTTTCCACTAATCCAACGCTAGTGAGAACTTGTAGATGTGGTCTAGTCCAACACTAGACCCTTAGGAGCCCTTCGAGCGTTAGATCATGATTGTGTGATAAAATCACATCATCTCATGCATGTTTTTCTACTTTTAGGGTTTTTATCATTTTTGCATGACATTTCCCTTGTATATATATATCCTTTACCCCATGTTCCCCTTATATGTATAGCCCTTATCCCATATTTTCCCTTATATGTATATTCCTTACCCCTATGTGTGATACATAACATTAGATTTGCATTGCATTTAAGAGTTAGAATTAGGATAGTACATTTGTTTGATTAGATTAGGGATAACCCCTCGGATATGGGATATGGACGAGTTTGGCTTTCTAACCTTAGCACACTCGTATTCCCTCTGTAAAAGGGAAAATTGAGTCACGAATATTAGTCTCCCCGCACTCGACTTGATGCATTCCTTTAGGGTCATGTATATTTGTATTTATTTTATTCCTTTTCTTTTCTTAGAGTCTCATATTTTTGCATTATTCATGACCTCCTCAAAGAGTCTTCATTGGGCGTCACAATTAATGTGATTGGTACCAAATAAGCTTTGAAGATACATTTCGACCCCCCGACACCCACCTGGGTCTAGGGTTTGCATTCATATAGTACATCCAAATGTGATAAATCTCTAGGTTAAAAATAAGAAAATCTTTGACTAAATCACGCAACTAGCCTTGGTTAGGTCGAAATGGTGCCTCGAATTTTTATCCTTGCCTTCCCTTTTTTCAAATGTGACTCCCGAACCTTTTTCTTTGATTTACGTAGACTAGGAGTCGTTTAAAAGGGGTTTTTTTTTACTTTTTCCTTTGAAAAATTCATTTTAGGTGACTTGGTACACCTTAACTCTATACCAAGTGGCGACTCCGATTTTTATTTCAAAAAACCCTTTTTAAACTATAAATTGGGCCCAAATCGTCGCATTACAAGTCCCATTTAGGCCCATTTTCTTTTTAAATCAAAAATTCATTTTTCAAATCAAAAATTCACTTTTTAAACCATTCATTTATTTTATAAAAATGGGGCGCGACAGGGATAATTCATAATTTCCGGTCTTTGTCTTGAGAAAAGAGAATTTAGGAAGGACGGCATTTCGATTGAAAATTTTTTCCTGAGATGGACTTTTTGAAATGTTTTAAAATGGTTGAGGCACTAAATCCTATTTGTGAGTTCATTGCTGAATAGGTGTATCTAAAATGAAGAAAAAATTTCTGATTTTTCGTAATGATCATTGACTTTGTTGCAGCAAATAAACAAGATAAGTCAATAGTCTTTGATTACTGTAAGGTAGCCGCACATTTATCTTCTGATTGTAAATTCTAGAATTTAAAAGTGGTTTTTGTCCAATTGGAACAAATCCATTCAAAATGTGGTTATAATTTGCAGAGATGCATCTCTACTGTTTTTTTTTTTTGGGCCAAGCACTTTTTATTTACTTTAACGTTTCTACATGCTCATATGACAGATTGTATCCATCACAGAAGAAGACTATTCAAGACATTCACCAAATTCAAATACTCCTAAACACCAATTGCTTTTTAATAAGCCATTTTAGTGTCAAACCATTTTTATAGCTGAGTGATTTATGTATGAAGAAACAAATCCAAAAATCAAACCAATTCCTATATACCCATCCCGTTCGAATTGTTAGTTTTTGAAGTTTTTGTAGAAAAATGTACGGTAACAATTTGATGTACGTATGATAAAAATATAATTAAAAAACATGTTCACAGAAAACTTAAAAATTTATGATAAAAAAAAAATTATTTTCATGGTAAAATGCGGGCTGCGGGCTGCGGCTTCTGGTATTGTTTTCATGGGTCACGCTACTGCTCTGAGTGGCTAGTGTACTAATGAGAAAGAAAAGAAACGGTCCAATGCCAAAAGCAAGAGAATGCTTAAGAGAAGGCTTCACAACTTGTGGGAAATATTTTACCTTGCCACTTGTCAGACAATGAAGAAGCCACGTGGCAAGAGTAAAGGTAAACACTAAGGGTCTGTTTGGTTGGAAGTAAAATGTTTTCCTTAGGAAAATATTTTCCGTGGAAGTAATTTTCCATGAAAATCATTTCCCTTTCATCATTTTCAGGTGTTTGGTTAGCTTATTGAAAATATTTTCTTACTTCATTTTTCTGGTGTTTGTTTAACTTTTGAAATATTTTTACTTTTATCTCTATCTTTACTTTCTACACATTATAACTACATACTTCTTCCCATGCAAAATTAGAAAATTTATCTCATTGTTTAACTTTAAAAAATCTTGGAGAAATGTATATATGAATAAAAAATATCTCCTTAAGCAATAAACAAATTGCTGGCCATTTAGTGTCAAATATCAATCACATGCAATGCTTATTGTGACATATATCTTGCACTCTCACTGCTGAAAGTTTCTCTAGAAAAGAATGTCCCTATTATACATAATTAATTACTAGCATAGGATGAGCAGGATGAGGTTTTTTTTTATTTTGAATATACTAGGGGGAGGGTTGGGTGGTACGGGGGAGGGAGTGTAAGGAAGAGGTCTTGGGTTCGAATCCTCCTGTTTACACTAAAAAAAAAAAGAACATACTACAAGATGTTTTCAGTAAGTTTGGAACATACTACAGGCGGGATGCATGCATTTCGGAAAACAACTTCAGTAAATTTGGAAGGGAAGTTGTTTTCCATAAGATGAGTGAAAATATTTTACATAGGAAAATGTTTTCAATAATTTTTGTGCAACCAAACACGGGAAATTAGGAAAATATTTTCCTGGAAAACATTTTCACCCGAAACAAACGGACCCTAAATCTTGCTCTTTTCTTATATACAAGGTAGATATATATCTAACTACTAGAGGTACCTCGGCTGTGCAACACACAGCCAGGGCCCTCTAGAACATTAGTTAAATACATAGTAACAAATGTTTTAGTACATGATGAATAGAAATATAGGAAAAAAATTAAGTATAAAAACAATTAAAATTTGCTGTGAAAAGAAATTTCATATATAAAGTTAACCCCAAGTTATTGTGATTTGGAAAAAGAATTTTTAACCAATATTATGCGTACGTAATGATACCAAAAAAGAAAAGAAAGCAAATCCATTATGAGTGCATTATCGATTTAATAGCAGCATAGTTTTAGTTGTAATTAAATAAAAAGTAGTCATAATGTTTCTAACATTTTAATAATTATAAAAAATATAGAAAACCACAAAAACCTTTCACTATCTTCAACATCAATAAAAAAAAATACAAACTTGCATATTTTTCTTTCTTTTTTGAGAGAAAGAGCGAGTTAATTTATCCATTTAAATCATGTCTAATAGCATTACAAATAGATGAAAACATTATCTAACCAATAGTTATAGAATACGTATAGCAAGTTTAAATAAAAACAGGAATTGCCATATTTGTAAATCTACATATGCAAATTCAAATCCAACAATTTGTTTGATTGCAGATATATCTTCTTAATCAAAATAGAATTTTCTAATAATATTTTGTAGAGTGACACTCTAAGCTAAAAGCCTCAATACTAACTTCCCACCAAATGCATTCCTTTGAAAACTGCAATTGTTTTAGCAAGTTAAATCGACAAAATATTATTAACTTCATTAGCCAAATAGTAATGATATGTCCAGTTCTATGCCTAACAATCATCTCAAACTCTAATTATATTATCTACCATTGTGGGCAATAAAAATGGATAAGAGTACAAGGTCTTATAGAACCAGTTTAAGTAAAAGATTCTGAAATCTAATTTTGCACTTCTTTTATTTCCAAGCTATCATTTGCTAAAATTAAAACCATGAAAATAAACTACCTATTATGGATACAAGCTGGTCATTCAAAGTGTTGAATGAAGAGATATAAAATATTATCTTCACATTCTAAATTGCTAGCCCCAACAATTATTTTACCCGTCATCCACCTTATCCAGTTTATAAGCACTTTTCACAATTAATAAACTTTATATAAATTAAAATATAATTATCTATCCATAAATTAAGAGATTCTGGTTAATTTTTAATTTAATAGGCATCATTTTTTTCTTCCTGATCATCGTTTATCTTGGATTTTCATTTATTAGATTTTTTTCTCCTCTACTGTAGTACTATCACCCTATTATCAAATAAAAATTTTAATAAATAAAAAATTAGAATTAGAATGAATCTACATAATGGTGTTATTTATTTTATGAGGGAAAAGTAGTTACAATTCTTTCATTGTTAGCCTAAAAATTCTTCATGTAATCACCACCCATCTTGTTGTCAGTCTTTTCCAAAAATAAAAAGATCAAAAAGTAGTTTCAGAATAAATAAAATATAAAAAACTAAAAAAAATGTTTCTTTAGATTTGGGGAAAAATATTCACAGCATCACATACCTATTTTGGGCAGAAAAGAAAGTCAGATGAAGAAGAAATAGGTGAGAAAAGCAATAAGCAAAGGTTGCTGATCAAGACGCAAAAAATGACAAAAAAAATATCAAATAGTATATACCAAAAAGAGCTATTAAAAGTAGAAGATCATGAATCATAATTATTGGACTATGGAAGAAAGGAAATATCAAACACATTCTTGATCTCCGATAATGAAATCATTCATTTAGTTAATTATGGACAAAAATGAAAGAAAATGCATCAACTAATCCAATAGAGAAAAAATAGAATAAATGATTAATTAGGATGATAGGGAAAAAAATGGAGTACAAAGTGGAAACTAAATAACAAACCTGCAGTGTACATGAGGATTTGTTTAATTATCTTTAATCAAAAAGGAGAAAGGAAATAAAGTGAACAAAAGAAAAAATAAAGCAAAATGAAGAAAAGAAAAAGAATGTGCCACATGTCAAAATGAGAGGGATCCACTTGGCAATTATTGGAGTTGCTATAGTAACTCCTCTTTCTTCTTATATAATAGGTAGATATAAAAGCGGGAGTTGGAGAATGAACAGTGCCATTTTGGTTGAGTGGTTATCACGTAATTTTCAGCAACTTTGATGGCTTTTGTATTTGTTGGTTTTGTCGGCTTTTCGGCAACTCCATTTGCAGCAGTCTTTGGCAGTTCCTTATGTCATTAAAATTAGCCTTAGTAGTCCTTCATTTTTCGCTAATGCCATTTCCGGTTTCTGCCTTACTCAGGAGACCGAAAGACGCATGTTATAGTTGTGTGGTCTCTTTGTAATTTATTTGTTCTTTGTTCCTCTTTGTTTGCATCATTTTTGCCTATTGTGATCCGCAGAGACTGGCCATCTTAGCTATTCTTGAGTATTAGTTTAGCCTTAGGTTTGTCTTATTTTTCAGTTATGCCATTCCTTTTTTCCTTCGTTCAAGCTGCATGCTATAGTTGCTTGATTGTTTGGTAATTTTGTTGTCTTCTGACCATATTTTTTGTTGACGCATTGTTCACTTTTGTGGATGCCTCACTTTTTGTTTCTACATGTTTCTTTGAAACCCGCCTCTTCTTCGTTGGAAAATTGCCATTTTGACTTTGAGTAATCTACTGTTTTATACTTTTGATTTGTTCATGTCATTTGGAAACCTATTACAGAGATGAGAATTCCCATATTTTCCTTCCTCTTAATCATGATGCTTGTTAAATTTTTCCCATTTTTACTTTTATTCATGCTTATTTATATAATTTTATTTTACTAAATATCGGATGCCTTTTATATTCTTTGTTGCCTACATTCTTTACATCTAACTATACAATCAATATATTTATGTGATTTAATGTTATTATATACCTTTTTATTTAGGCTCTTTAAGTTGGAATGTTGAATTTAGTGATATTTTTTACTTTTTAAACAAAATTTTAAAAGTTAGTCTTGTATTTTTAGTAGAAAGTTAATTTTGTGGTTAATTATTTGCTTTTGAAATATTCTGTAAATGCACAATTATTGAGGAAACAATTAATAAATTATTGTTGGCTTAACATGAAATAAAATTGTTAAGTGTTCTGTAAAGACACAATTATTGAGGAAATAATTAATAAATTATTATTGGCATTAGTGACTTTAAAAAATGAATTTTATTACTGTGACATGAAATAAAATTGTTTGCAAAAAAAATGAATGCATATATTGCAAAAAAATGAAATAAAATAATGTTCTGTAAAATTGTTAAATGCAGTGGTTGTTTAGCATGTTCAGGAGTAGCTTTTGACTGTTCGATTCCTAAAAATTGAACAGCAGAAAAAGAAAAAAAAAAGAGAGAGAAATCCAACATTATTATTACAAATAACCAAAATCGGTTAAGGTGTCAAGGGTTTGGACTAAAAATGGTTTCTAATCCTACTACTTTTTAAAACATACAATTATAAAGATATATTAGTCTATATATCCATATTTACTCTATATAATTATTACAAATTTTTAATGCCTTTGTTTTTATTCTTATTCTTTTCATTCTATAAAAAAGAATAATTAGTTTGTTATTTACTAATAGCTTGGATATCTAATAACAATTGCAGGATAACCGCTCAATAAAAAAACACTATTTATAGGGCAACTCTCACTTTTATATTGTTAAATAGATATCCATATTTAATGTATATATATAATTATTATAAAATTTTTAGCATATTCATTTTTCCTAATGGCTCAAAATTGCTCTAAATTGAAAAGCAATGTTGTATGCTATTTTTTTATTATTCTTTTAGTCAAACATGCAACATTAATTAAATTGTTTCTTACATTAAAAAAATTAAAGTACTGTAAATTTCAAAAACAATGTATAATACATGGATCTTAATGTAGATTAATGATCTAATATTAGTGAGCGGCATTTTACAAAAATATGAAAGAAAAATAATTGTTATGATTATATTGATCAAATGTTTTAATTTGTGCAAAAAAAAAAAGGAAATAGGCCCATATTTATGGAACTTAGTGAGTAATAGAGATATACATAAATATAGATGGGTATCTTTATAATTATCTCACCCAGACCACATAATTTATACAAATCATACCACACAAAATGTCGACACTGCATTGTCTCAATTATAGTACTTTATTAACCATTATATTTCAAAATATCCTCCATACGTCACAAACTATTAACACGATATTCACCCAACCAATTTACCACACTATTATTTTATAATTCAAGTCAGACTTATAATAATTATATAACTCTCTGTAGTATAAGAAATATATAACGGCTAAAAATTAACCAACTTAACACGGGAAATATTAGCACTCCTGCGCAACGCGCAGGCCGTCTCACTAGTATATATAATAAAAGAGAGAGTTGGCAAATGAATAGTGCTTTTTTGGTCAAGCGGTTTGTATATCTCAGTCCATAACTTTTGATGATTACAAAACAATTGGATGTTACTAATATTCTTTGAAGAGATTGTTTCAGAAATTGGAACAAAAATAAGGTCAAAGTCTTGAAGCCAAAACAGGATCAAAGATTGACAAATTGCTGAAATAGCTGTCGGACGCACAAAAGGACCATATCGGACGGCCGACAACCATTGAGTAACTTCAGATGCATGAAGAACACACACTCGAACGTCCGAAGATAATAAGCCAAGTCTTCTATGATCACTGACCTCGATCGGACGCTGAATATGTCTCCACCGGACGTCCGATAGAAACAAGATGATTTCTCAAATCTCTTTGTTTGCTGTCGGACGCACAAAGAGCTTGTACCGGACGTCCGATAGAATTGAAGAAAATTTCTCAAACTCACTGCCTGCTATCGGAAGCAAAAAACAGGAGTACCAGACGTCCGACACTCCCAACGGCTAGTTGACTGTTCAGCTACTTTTATCCGTTGGAAGCATTAGTGAAGCACTTTCTTAGTCTTCTATAAATAGAGCATAGTCAGATATTTCAAACAACTTTTGTACACTGAAAATACAAAAGATTCAGAGTGATTTTAGTGAGAAAATACTCTTCAAGGAAGATTTGTAGTCTTAGTGGTGTGAGGTTCATTATAAGTTTTTCATTTGTGAGTGAATCTTTCATGAGTGTAGCTCTGTGAGGGTTGTCTTGAGGGATAGTAAAACTTTCTAACTTGACCGAGTGGAGTTCGGGGTAAGGAGGAGGTGAACCTTCCTTTGTACACAAGAATGATTGTAATTCATCAACTTGAAGAAGTTTGTTTGAATTAATCTACAAGCTTAAGAGGAGTTGGGTAGTCAATTGGTTTGCAATTCTTTCCTTTTTATTTACTTATTGTTACGTTTGTGATATTTACATTGTTTATCTCTTCTATTTGGTTGTCTTTGATCCTTACAATTGGTATCAGAGCTTGGTCTCCTAGAGATTAAGCTCAATCGGCTTTGGAGTAAAAATGACAACCAATAATGTCATGTTTTTTGAAGGACATTTTGTGATTAGACCACCTATGTTTAATGGGTCAAATTATGTGAGTTGGAAAGAAAGAATGATTATATTTTTGCAATCAATTGATATTGAATTGTGGTTTATTATTAGTGAAAGTCCATACGATACCTCTCTTATAGATGAAAATACTCATAGTTCTAAACCAAAAACTAGAAATGAACTGACTGCTGTGGATAGAGCTCATCTCACCTTAAATGCAAAAGCCATGAATGTGTTATATTGTGCTTTAGACTCAAATGAATCTATTAGAGTCAAGAGTTGTAAGTCCGCTAAAGAAATTTGGGACAAACTTAGAGATATTCATAGAGGTAGTGAGAATGTTAGAGAACAAAAGAAATCCATTCTAGTTACAAAGTATGAATCCTTCAAGATGGAACCTCATGAAAACATTGACGAGATGTATTGTAGAGTCAATGACCTCATTAAGGATTTGGAGGTGCTGGAAAAGGAATACTCTCTAGGTGAGAAAAATAGAAAAATTTTGAATGCCTTATCCAAGAATTGGAAGAGTAAAGTGACTGCTATTGAGGAAGCTAAAGATCTAAATACCTTGCCCATTGAATCTCTTATTAACTCTCTAATTTCTTATGAGTTGAAACTCAAGTTCAAGGTGCAGAAGGAAGAAGATACAAAGGTGAGAAAGAGTATTGATCTAAAAGTCTCACAAGATGAAGATGATACAGTCTCCTTAGATGAAGATGACATAGAAGGTGATGACAGTGATATTGCACTCATCACAAGAAGCTTCAAACGAATACTCAACAAGAGGAGATTCAGAAGAGGTGGACCTAGCAATTCATTCCCAAATCAGTTCAACAACTCGAGAAACAAAGGGAAGCTAGAGTTCAACAAAAAGCAAACTGATAAGTGCTTTGAATGCGGCCAACCTGGACACTACGCAAGTGAGTGTCCAATGAAGAAGAGGAAAAGTGAAAGAAAACCCAGATTCAATAATTCCAGTTCACATGGAATGAATGCAACTCCGATGGTGAAATTGAAGAGGAAGAAGAATCTGCTCAATTGGCTTTCATGGCCATTGGAAATGATGAGGTAACAACTTGTAACTCTCAATTTGATAGTGATGATGAAACTGATGATGATTTTGAATCTTTCATTAAAAATTTGTATGATAGTTTGAAAGAATCTTATGTTAGAAACAAGGAATTGAAACACAAAATTAGTTTTCTTCTTCAAGACAATGCATATCTTTTTCAACAAAACAAAAAGTTGAAAGCTGAAAATGATTACTTCAAAAAGAGTGAGACTGCTTTACACTTTGAACTTGATAGAAAAGCAAAGCTTTATGAATTGTTCAAAAAGGAACAATGTGATTTGAAAAGGAGAATGGATGGTCTAAATGAGTTGCTTAAACACAAGAAACAAGTCTGTTTTCAAAAGAATATGTTGAATTCTAATTTAAACGAATTTACTGTTTATAAGAGAAAACAAGTAAGATTTATTAAATCTGTTCATGTAAATAATTCCTTGATTATGTGTAATTTCTGTTGTCAAAAAGGTCAAATGAAAAGTGATTGCTATGTGAGAAAGAATATGAAAAAAGGCATGAAATGCATGTGGATAGTTAAATATGATACTAACTCTAACAAGTAGGAGATTTTGGTAAGATTAATGAGATTTTTGTTCATAATTTTTTTGTAATTCTCTTTTGATGTTTCTGATGCTTTGAACTGAGTTTTTTTTTTGATATTTTTAATATTACTGAATTTGTATGATATCAAAAAGGGAGAGAAAAGAACAATTCTGATCTAATGATGATTTGCTTTGCTAAACTCTCTGTGATATGTTGGTCTGTTGGTGATTGTTGAATTCTGGTATCATTTCTTTGTTTTTGTTTGGAATATTGGACTTTCTGTTATTGTTGCTAGATTACGGTATGAGATTTTTACTCTCATCTTAGGATGACAAAAAGGGGGAGAAATGGATGCTATGTGTAAGGGGGAGTTATTCTGAGATTATATGTTTGTTTCTTAATTTTTTCTGATGCAATGAGTGAGGGGGAGCTTTTGCTCATTTGCTCAATCTTTTTCTTTCCTCCATCCATTGTTTTGTCATCATCAAAAAGGGGGAGATTGTATATCTCAATCCATAACTTTTGATGATTACAAAATAATTGGATATTACTAATATTCTTTGAACAGATTGTTTCAGAAATTGGAACAAAAACAAGGTCAAAGTCTTGAAGCCAAAACAGGATCAAAGATTGACAAATTGCTGAAATAGCTGTCGGACGCACAAAAGGACCATATCGGACGACCAACAACCATTGAGTAACTTCAGACGCATGAAGAACTCACACTCGGACGTCCGAAGATAATAAGCCAAGTCTTCTATGATCACTGACCTCGATCGGACGCTGAATATGTCTCCACCGAACGTCCGATAGAAACAAGATGATTTCTCAAATCTCTTTGTTTGCTGTCGGACGCACAAAGAACTTGCATCGGACGTCCGATAGAATTGAAGAAAATTTCTCAAACTCACTGTCTGCTGTCGGACGCAAAAAACAGGAGTACCGGACGTCCGACACTCCCAACGGCTAGTTGACTGTTCAGCTACTTTCTATCCGTTGGAAGCATTAGTGAAGCACTTTCTTGGTCTCCTATAAATAGAGCATGGTCAGATATTTCAAACAACTTTTGCACACTGAAAATACAAAAGATCCAAAGTGATTTTAGTGAGAAAATACTCTTCAAGAAAGATTTGTAATCTTAGTGGTGTGAGGTTCATTGTAAGCTTTTCATTTGTGAGTGAATCTTTCATGAGTGTAGCTCTGTGAGGGTTGTCTTGAGGGATAGTAAAACTTTCTAATTTGACCGAGTGGAGTTCGGGACAAGGAGGAGGTGAACCTTCCTTTGTACACAAGAATGATTGTAATTCATCAACTTGAAAAAGTTTGTTTGAATTAATCTACAAGCTCAAGAGGAGTTGGGTAGTTAATTGGTTTGCAATTCTTTTCTTTTTATTTACTTATTGTTACGTTTGTGATCTTTACATTGTTTATTTCTTCTATTTGGTTGTCTTCGATCCTTACACGGTTATTCTGTAATTATGGGCAACTTTGATGGCTTTTGTATTTGTTGGCTTTTTTCTTTTTTTTTTGGCACAAATTAAAACATTTAATCAATATAATCACAACAATTATTTTTCTTTCATATTTTTGTAAAATGCCGCTCACTAATATTAGATCATTAATCTACATTAAGAGTCATGTATTATTAAATTTATTTGAAATTTACAGTACTTTAATTTTTTTTAATGTAAGAAACAATCTAAATAATGTTGAGTGTTCTGTAAAGACACAATTATTGAGAAAATAATTAATAAATTATTATTGCCTTTAGTGACTTTAAAAAATGGATTTTATTACTGCGACATGAAATAAAATTGTTTGGAAAAAAAATGAATGCATATATTGCGAAAAAATGAAATAAAATAGTGCTCTGTAAAATTATTGAATGCATTGATTGTTTAGCATGTTTAGCAGTAGCTTTTGACTGCATGATTCCCAAAAATTGAACAGCAGTAAAAAAAAAAAAAAGAAAAGAAGTCAACATTGTTATCACAATTAACCAAAATCGGTTAAGGTGTCATGGACTAAAAATGGTTTCTAATCCTACTACTTTTTAAAACATACAATTATAAAGATATATTAGTCTATATATCCATATTACTCTATATAATTATTACAAATTTTTAATGCCCTTGTTTTTATTCTTTTTTTTTGTTCTATAAAAAAGAATAATTATTATGTTATTTACTAATAATCCGGGCATCCAATAACAATTGCAGGATAACCGCTTGACAAAAAAACATTGTTCATGGGGCAACTCTCACTTTTATATTGTTAGATAAATATCCATATTTAATGTATATATATAATTATTATAAAATTTTTCCTAATGGCTCTAAATTTAATGTATATATATTCATTTTTCCTAATGGCTCTAAATTACTCTAAATTGAAAAGCAATGTTGTATGCTATTTTTTATTATTCTTTTAGTCAAACATGCAACATTAATTACATTGTTTCTTACATTAAAAAAATTAAAGTACTGTAAATTTCAAAAACAATGTAATAATACATGGCTCTTAATGTGGATTAATGATCTAATATTAGAGAGCGACATTTTACAAAAATATGAAAGAAAAATAATTCTTGTGATTATATTGATTAAATGTTTTAATTTGTGCAAAAAAAAAAAGGAAATAGGCTCATATTTATGGAATTTAGTGAGTAATAGAGATATACATAAAAATAGATGGGTATCTTTATAATTATCTCACCCAGGCAAGATAATTTATACAAATCATACAACACAAAATGTCGACACTGCATTGTCTCAATTATAGTACTTTATTAACCATTATATTACAAAATATCCTCCATACTTCACAAACTATTAACACTATATTCACCCAACCAATTTACCGCACTATTTTTTTATAATTTAAGCCAGACTTATAATAATTATATAACTCTCTACATTATAAGAAATATATAACGGCTAAAAATTAAGCAACTTAACACGGAAAATATTAGCACTCCTGCGCAACGCGCAGGCTGTCTCACTAGTAACTATATAAAAGGGAGAGTTGTCCAATGAATAGTACATTTTTTGTCAAGCGGTTTTCCCATAATTCTTGCCAAATGGTTGGCCCTTTTTTTGTCAATTGGACTGCTTCTTTTGCTTCCAACTATTGCTACTTCTCCGTTTGCTACTTTGCCTATAACTAAATGGAAAGTGATCGTGGTTCGTACCCACCAGTAGACGCCCATCACTCTCTCCTTTTTCATGATTCATCCCTCTTGGGTTTGGGACTTCCTTTTCGAAATTTGGATTGAACGTAAAATGCTGGATTTCATTGATTTCTTATATTTCTTTAATATTACTACTTGAAAAGAAGAAAAAAAAAAACCAAAGCTATTGATTGTCAAAATTCACATGTTCTACTTTACCATCCAATCTAACATTTACCTTATATGTTTTACATCTTAAAAAGAGACAATTTATGTGATTTAATGTTATTATATACCTTTTTATTTAGGCTCTTTAAGTTGGAATGTTGAATTTAGTGATATTTTTTTACTTTTTAAACAAAATTTAAAAGTTAATCGTATTTTTAGTAGAAAGTTAATTTTGTGGTTAATTATTTGCTTTTGAAGTATTCTGTAAATGCACAATTATTGATGAAACAATTAATAAATTATTGCTGGCTTAACATGAAATAAAATTGTTAAGTGTTCTGTAAATACACAATTATTGAGAAAATAATTAATAAATAATTATTGGCATTAGCGACTTTAAAAAATGGATTTTATTACTGTGACATTAAATAAATTTGTTTGAAAAAAAATGAAATAAAATAGTGTTCTGTAAAATTGTTGAATGCAGTGGTTGTTTAGCATGTTCAGCAGTAGCTTTTGACTGCACGATTCCCAAAAATTTAACAGCAATTAAAGAGAGAGAGAGAAGTCCAATATCGTTATCACAAATAACCAAAATCGGTTAAGGTGTCAAGGGTTTGGACTAAAAATGGTTTCTAATCCTACTACTTTTTAAAGCATACAATTATAAATATATATTAGTCTATATATCCATATTTACTCTATATAATTATTACAAATTGTTAATGCCCTTTTTTTTATTCTTATTCTTTTCATTCTATAAAAAAGAATAATTAGTTTGTTATTTACTAATAGCTCAGATATCTAATAGCAATTGCAGGATAACCGCTCGACAAAAAAGCACTGTTCATAGGGCAACTCTCACTTTTATATTGTTAGATAGATATCCATATTTAATGTATATATATAATTATTATAAATTTTTAGCATATTCATTTTTCCTAATGGTTCTAAATTGCTCTAAATTGAAAAGCAATGTTGTATGCTATTTTTTATTATTCTTTTAGTCAAACATGCAACATTAATTAGATTGTTTCTTACATTAAAAAAAATTAAAGTACTTTAAATTTCAAAAACAATGTATAATACATGGATCTTAATGTGGATTAATGATCTAATATTATTGAGCGGCATTTTACAAAAATATGAAAGAAAAATAATTGTTGTGATTATATTGATTAAATGTTTTAATTTGTGCAAAAAGAGGAAATAGGCTTATATTTATGGAACTTAGTGAGTAATAGAGATATGCATAAAAATAGATGGGTATCTTTATAATTACCTCACCCAGACCACATAATTTATACAAATCATACCACACAAAATGTCCACACTGCATTGTCTCAATTGTAGTACTTTATTAACCATTATATTACAAAATATCCTCCATACTACACAAACAATTAACACTATAATCACTCAACCAATTTACCACACTATTATTTTATAATTCAAGCCAGACTTATAACAATTATATGACTCTCTACATTATAAGAAATATATTATGGTTAAAAATTAAGCAACTTAACACGGAAAATATTAGCTCTCCTGTGCATCGCGCAGGCCGTTTCACTAGTATAAAAGAAAATCCAGACTTCAAAAGGAAGGAATTCATTCATTTTTCACAAATTTTGGGCCTTAGTATAATTATACCAAAGTTGGGGGACCAAATTACAAATAACCAGAACCTATGCACAAACCAGCAAGCTACTACGGATTCTAAGGCATATGAGAAACCAGAAAAGCTAAAGCCAAGTAAAATGCCAAATGATTACTCAATGAAAGGAGAACAAAATTTTCTTCTTGCTAATTCAAACACAAAATCATGTAACACAAATACTAAACACAAGATTTCAGCGCCTTGATGCAAGATTCAGAGCCCAATGAAAGATTATGCTGCTCAAACTTATACAAAAAAAAAAAAAAAAAAAAAAAAACGCAGCAAAAGGAATGAAAAATCTTGGTTCAAACTTAAACACAAATGCATCAGGTAGTTCAAAAGATCATTATAAGCTTAAAAAACCAAAAAAAAAACATTGAGTGAGCATCAGCATGATACAAATGCCAATCATTGGACTTTGCCAAAGAAAACCAAAAAAAACTAAGAACTCCTCTATGATGGATTTCGATCTTCATATGAGTTGGAATCGACCAGAGAAATGAACAAGTAGGGCTTCTAATGCTTATGGGGTCTAACCAACGTGAGAAAAACTCAAGAAAAGTCTTCCCAGATGCTGAAACTATGCAAACAAACTTCCATCGTAGAATGTTCAAGTGCTGGCGAGTCAGCCACTTTGGGCCTTAATTCGAGAGGCTTGGAAGCATTTTTTCAAGAAATTTCCAAGATGAAAGTTGTTCATTGAAGATCCCAGATCGTGCAGAAATGACGATCTCCTCAAAATGGCTACAACTGAAGTCACATTTTGGTGATAGACAGGCCCTGTTCACTCAATTTTGTCTGCAAAAATTTGTGCTCTTTTTCCTTCGTTTCTTTTTTTCTCCCCTCTTGTTGTTTCTGCCAACTTTTCCTAAATTTTTCTTTTCTTAAAGCTGCGTGTTTTTCTATTTAAATGGGATAGAAAACTAAACCTTAAGAGGAATAGTTGAGATTCAAAGGAAAGGGGATTGTGTGGCTATTCTTGAGTTCATTTGATCATTTTTTAATAGCTGTTCTTGATTAGAATTTGATGGTGAGGTGTCTTGTACTGATCAGACTTGGAAGGCAAGAAAATGAGGAGCCAAAACGAATTAGAATTCCTCAAAAAAAAAAAATGAAAAACCTAGCTGTTCTTGTACTGGGTTCTGGTGCTGGTTTGTGAAGAAGTGCTGTACGTATGCGTGAAGCTGAAATTTTTTTTTTTTGAAAGGAAATCGGCCGATGGGGTTGGTTTCTTTCTTTCTAGGCTTTTGGTTGGGTTTGGCCGTGCGTTCTTGGGAATTTTGACTTGGATTTTGTTTGGGTTTTAGCTTGAATTTTTTGGTGTTTTTGGCATGGGTTTTATTTGGATTTTGGTGGACTTTTGGTTGGGTTTTTGGCGGGAATTTTGATTGGATAATTTTTGGTTGGGATTTTTATTGGGTTAAAACAAAGAAAATCTCTACTTTTGCTTCAATTTGTTTGGAAATCCTATTTTCTTTTCTCCCTTTTCCTACAAAATAACACAAAAATAAAAATAAAAATGATTACTTAAACAACAAAAATACAAATAAAAATATGCATTTTTTTGGTGAAAAAAATGTGGAAAATTTTTGATGTCTACAAGAGTGCTAATCCTAGGGCAAAAAATCATGATAGTTCTCAAACTTTCTATGTGGTGCACTTTTTGTTCTCCAACTGATGAATGTACATTTAGTCCTTCAACTGATAAATATATATATTTATAGCCCTTCTATCCAATTCCACTATTAATGTGGACGGAGAACTCTGAAAATGGGGTAATTTTGTCATTGCCGTAGAAAGACAAAGAAAAAGCCCTAAAATTCTTTGAAAGTGACTTTTAATCCAAAAAATAACTTCTTGTTCTCCAAGAGGATGAAAACCCTAGAGTTAGCTCTTTTTTCTAGTCAAAATTTGTTGTGGGTCAAAATCGGGGTTGGTCGGTAGAGTTTGTGTAGAGGCACGATAGAGAAGAAATTAAGAGGAGAGACATCTACTTCAACCCTCATTTAGTATACGCTATGTGTTCTTGAGTTTTGTTTGCAAAAAAGGTAATCGATATATGGATCGGTGTATTAAAGTAACTACTAATGATCTAACAAGGTCTAATTTGGTTGTGGGGCTGAATGTGGGGCGATTTGGTCTCAAATATGGGGAATGGTTGTCCTAGATATGGGGTTTTTGTAGTTTTCTATCTCTGCAAATAAGCATTAGTGGTCTCGAAACTTTTCTAATAATACAACTGGGCCATGTCTATATTATACCTAATCTTTGCAGTGCATATTATTATTTTGTTATTGATTAGTGTACAATATTTTAGTAGGGGAATTTGACTCGGGTCTAAGCTTAGGGTTATTATACTCCATAAATTAATTAGTTAATCACTTAATTAATTATTTAATCACTTAATGTTAATGCAGAGCCTGATTCTGAATGGTTCACTGTAAGAATACATCATGAGGGGAAAATTCGTTAGGAAAATTATACGAGTTTTGTTGGGGGTGACATAGATCATGTAGATTTATGGGACTGTGAATAGATATCAATTCATAAACTGAACGAAATGGTTGAGGAGTTGAGGCATATTGAGGCAGCCATACCATAATGCATTACTATCTTTAGCCAACCAAAGACCTAAACACTCGGTTGAGAGAATTGTGTAGAAATGCTGATGTAATCAAGTTTACTAGTTATGCTTACAAGTATAAAGTCTTGGAGTTTTACTGTAATCACTTAACAATTAAAGAAATTGATGAGGTTTTGATGGATTTTGCTATGGGTAAATCAATAGATAGGAAGAAGTCAAGTGTTTTGATTGAGGAGTTAGATGATGCAGGTAGGGTAGTTAGAAATCCTTATTTTGAAATTGTAAGTAGTGGAGCAAGACCATCCCACTCACATAGGTTTGAAGTAGACAATGGCACAACCACCTTAGCATAACCATCAAGGGTAGGTGAGGCACCAGATGAGAATTTAAGACATGAGTAGGACAACACCTGATGCATTTGAAGGGATAGTGGGAGATATTGATGATGAATTGGACTCTGAATCAAAAGTTGATGTAGGCAGCTTTGTATGAGATGTAGAGTTCTGGGGATATGAACATCTTCTTGGGAATCTGAATATTAAGACAAATAATGTAGCTATCTCTTCACAGCAGCAACAGAGTATAGTAGGTGACCAGGAGAAAGTACATTACAGTCAATCTTCTCAGCAGGCTAGGATTGGGAATCAGTAGTCACAATAGCAGCAATGAGCTAACCGCTCTTCGTTGGGGAGTGTAGACAATACTCAGCAACCACAGCAGCCTTTATTTGAGAATAAAAGCAATACTCAACAACGACAATAGCATTTCTTTGAGCAAGGAAACAAATATTACGCAACCATAGCAACCTGTTTCAGGGAAAAATTGTCGAGAAGAACAAGAAACAAAGTAATGGATAAAGCATCAACTTCTAAAGTTCAAACGAATGCCTTGGAAGAAGATAGGGTACCTGATCATTTTAGCAGTGATTATGGATCATCAAATGAAAATGGTGACCAGGTCTAAGACAGATATAAGAGATTTGTGCGGGACAAGTTCTTGAAGGATCCTAGATTTGAGTTGGGGTTGAAGTTTGAATCAAAAGAATAATTCTAGGCAGCAGTTGCTAAATATGGCATCAAATTGGGCAAGCTGGTTTGAACATGCAACTATGAGAAGAAAAGGTAAAGGCTTTATGCAAAAAACATGTATGTGGTTTGTGTTCTCATCAATTGAGAAGGCACTTAGTTCAATAGACGTGATAGTTAAGATAATGAATGATGTGCATGAGAATTGTAACAATACATGGAAAAACAAAAATATTACTTCCAAGTGGCTATCTAATAGGTATGTTGAGAGAATTAGGTCAAACACAAAGATACCTCTTAGGAAAACTAGACAAATTGTTCGTGAGGACCGTCATGTTGACATTTCTAGATGGTGGCCTGAAAAGTAAAGGCCAAGGCTGCTGATAAATGCATATTTTATGTGTTTCAAGTGTATTTTATTAGTTATTTTTGGTGTGTTTTATTCATTTTTATAGTTAGTTAATTAACTAAATTTACAGTGAAGTTATGCTTTTTATAGTTTAAGTGTCAAAAATTGCATTTCTATGAATTTAATTGGCAAAAACTTCATGTTTTTATATATTTAATGATTTGATCATCAAATGATGTGAATTGAGAACAACCACATGTTATTTTCTATTGTCATTCCTAGCAATTAAAAACTAATGTTCCAATTTGGTTTTAAAGCATTTATTTTAATATCTACGTACCTTGATAATCATTTAGTGGTTCATATAATCCGTATAAAATATCAACTTCATTTTGAAATCAATTGATAACCTATTAAAATGTGAAAAAAAAAACAGATCAACTTAATTTACAAAAAGAATATATCCCTTATATCTTAAAGGCATATTTAATTAAGTTTTTTTAAAATTTTCATTTGAAATAAAAGTAATAAAACTCATGATCAATTAATTATGTACAGTAAGAAACAATTATATATATAATAAATATATATATATATATTACAAATTTTGAGACTAATTATACAAACAAAGAAACATGTGACATATTCTTAGCATGAGTAAAGGAAACAAAAATTAAAAGGAAAAAGAATTTTAATTAGAAGTATTATTACTCATTTAATTCTATTTCATTCTAATTTGTATCTCAATTCATGCTAAAACCCTTAATATCACTTTTTAAAAATTTAAAAAAATATAATAATTCAAAATCAAAGATTGGGGACAAAAAATACTAGGTCAAAGTCGTTGACTATCAACAATTTAATGTTGATCGTTATCCATTGTTCTATTTTTGTTAATTGTCCTAAATCTGTCTGAAATCACAAATTTTGAGGGCTAAATTTATTTTGATTGAAACATTAGATACCAATTTGGCACACATGCTAAACATTAAGGATCAAAAATATAATTCTCCCAGATAAGGAAAAACAAAGCTAAAAGAGAACATTACAAGTTTGCTGAGAAAGGAGAAAGAGCATGTTTCACATATTTTAGAGTATTTAGCTAAAAAAACTTAAGAAAATGGCCAATTTAGTCCCTAAACTTTTTTTTATCGATTTAGTCCCTATTTATTATTTATAGCTAATCTGATCCCTAAACTTATATTTCGGCTCCAAACAAGGAACTTAGCGGCAGCGCCACCACATAATTTCTATCAGGCTCCTAATCGAGCAACTCAAAAAGGAGTATTTTAGGGACTTCAATGCTGGGTTGTAACAAAAATTAACCGGTAGATAGAAACACACCACACGTATGGAAAAAGTTTCCCTTTTCCCCTCAAAATCTTCTTTGTAAAACCAAGTTTCTTGTTTATTTGACCAAAACGGGTGAAAACCATTGTTGGTTTTAGAAAAGGGTCATCAAAAATGTTCATCCGATTTGCAGTTTTTCACTAAATTCCATTCCAATACTAACCGTGGAAATTAAGCATAAAGAAAAGGAAATCTTAAAGAATCTCAAGTGGGAGTTGCAACTTGCAGGTGAAGCAGCAGCTGCTAAGGAAAACTTGAAAACCAACCAAACCCAAGATAGAAATTAAATGACGCCCAATTCAGTTGAAAAAACTCATAATTCTCAATGAACCTACCTCAATTCTTCATCTTCCTAGCTCAAGTACACGTGCAAACAAAGAATTGGAGAACAGGAAAGTCATATTTGACATAGTCCGGAACTATAAAAATACTTGATAGAGAAAGAAACTTATCAGTTGTGGTCTCCGGACAAAAAAAAAAATGGAAAAAACTTATCAGAGGAAACAAATATTTCCATGAAAAACAAGCCATCGAAATCTCTAATATACCTTTTGTAAAACCAAGACCAATCTGTAATTGATGCTAGGACCAATCTATCCAGTCCAGACATCACGCACCCGAGTAAATAATCTCTAAAAACTGGATAGACTAGCTCACCCTTCTTCTAACGATCAGAGGATCAACTCAGTGGTCAAATTCTCTAATACATTCTGTACAAATTAAAAAAAAAATTAATCTATTAGAAGGGCAAATGCAAACCAAAAAAAAGAGGAAAGAAACGAAAGGCCTCGGAAAGCAATAATATCACAAGAAAGACGTCACAAAATAAAACAACTGATAGCTGCTATGCTTATAATAGCTGCTACTCGGGTGCCTTCGGTTAATTTTTATTACAGCCCCATCATCGAAATCCCTAAAATATCCCTTTTGGGTTGCTCGATTAGGAACCTGATGGAAATTATGCGATGGCACCACCGCTGAGTTCCTTGATTGGAACCGAAATATAAGTTTTAGAGATCAGATTGGCTATAAATAATATATAGGAACTAAATCTACGAAAAAAAAAGTTTAGGAACTAAATTGGCCATTTTTCCTAAAACTTATTGTATTTGTCTCGTGAGATGAGGGCTTTCTCTGTCGCTTTTTCATGCCCCTAGTAGGATTTGAGTAATGTATAACCGTTGGGGCACTTTGCCAGGCAATGAAGTATTTGATTATCACTGTTCATCTCAATACAAAGTCGTCACTAAATACCAAATAAGGCCTTTCTCACTTTTTCAACAAGGTTACATCATTTCAAGAATGTTGGTAACATTCTAGACTTCCATGTGATTTGTATCAGTACCAAGGACCATTTATTTTCATGCATCATCTTCCATTACTGGCCGTATGAATCTTGTAGAATTTTGGTAACATTCTAGACTTCCATGTGATTTGTAAACCCAGTCTGCCTAAATATGTTCCCTGTATAGAACCACTTTAATTGCCTGACAAATTAAGTAATGATTCATGCACTTTAGCTGCCACGATTAAACCAGCATATACAAAACTTTGAGGGTTGAACATCCTAAGTTGTACGTACATGAAGTGAGAATTGGTAAAATATCATAAATTGTACCTAAAGAATTACTCTTTTTTTTGGTAATTTTTTTTCAAATGGGGGATGGGTGAGATTTAAAAAGCAAAGAGGAGAAAGGAAGGTTTAAACCTAGAACCTCTAATTTTTGGGGTCACAACTTTGGCCATTAAACCAAGGCTTTATCAGCCAATCAATCTGATAGCTCCTTTTCACCTTCACTAGGCTTGATCCTGCCGTTTACTCATACTTTTTCGAGCAAATTATACTTTACCCCCTATGATATAACTAATTTTCACATAACCTTCTCTACTTTTAAAATCTATATCTAGCCCCTCATAATTTAGATTAAACTATCAAGGTGACGGAAATGATCATCTGTAACAGAATCTATGAAAACATCAAAATTACCCTTGTTTAAAAACTAATATGACTAAAGTGACCAAAATATATAAACATAATATGCATGACATTCTAACCCCGTATGGTTTTATATTTTACAATATAATCCCTTTATAGTTTAGTGCTTTACTATATAACTCTCTTATGATTTTTAATATATATACATAACCCCCTTGTGGTTAATAAATAATTTTCAAATTTACATAGGGGTATTTTTGATATTTTACTTGATTCCGCTATGGATTGTAAATTTGGTCATTTTAATACTTTAATCTAAATCATAAGGGGATTATGTACCATATGGGAGTTATGTAAAAAAAATACTAAATTACTGGGAGGTAAAGTGTAATTTACCCTACTTTTTTGATGATCCTATGAAAGACATAATAAACTTTCGATTTTTTATACTATATGAATCATACTCTAAATTTTGGAAAATTTTTAAAATTTGAGAAAGGATAATGATCGACATACCTTCAAAGTTGTATACAAAATCGTAATAGCATACATCGAAATTTCTGAAGATGTATACATAGTTCTACCCCGTATTTTTTAGTTTAATAACTTTAAAATACATTTTTACAATTCACGCATGAATTTGTATGTGTAATTTAGTCGAACTTGTACTTTTGTGCCGAACTTTTAATCATATCTTTGAAATAAATTTGTATAATAAACACGTGCATAATCTCGCATAATATATATCCATCCTGTATGTTACTATTCCATATGAGTAATGCATATATGTCTGTCCAGTCCTTCAATTCCATGAACGTGCAAAAGTGTTCAATTTATTATGGTCCTTGCAATGTAAGTCGGAATGAGTTGATCTTCTAGGGAGATAGGTTTCCGGATTATTTTGGAAATAATCATTGTAAATTGGTTCGAAAAATATGAGGACATATATGAGTATTCCTTGAAATTTAGTTTGGTATTATCCACTGTAGCATTTTTTTTAATTTTTTTTAATGTAATGCATGTGAGATAAATATATTGATGGAAAGATATAAAATAATTCAAAAATATGTGTATGATATGAAAAAAGAATTTCAAAAAATAATTTATCCAAAGAGAGCCAATCATTTCGTATGCATTATTTGCTCTTAAGTGGCCTTTTATATTTGATTCTTGTGCCATAAAAATTTCTTTTATACTTTTTTTATAAAAAATATTTTTATGGCACAAGAATCAAAAATAAAAAGGGACAAAGGGAAAGATTTTCCAATTAAAACAAACTGAGAGAATAAATCAATTTTAGGGATAAACTGTTTTGTTATTTTGAAAAAATTACACTTAACCAACGATGGTGGGATCAATATCGACAGATTACAACTCAATAACGGAGAGTATCTAACACGTGGTTAGATTATATAACTCACATTTTAGTGAAACTTCACTTTAGGATTTTTAATTTATGAAGCTTCAACCTTCATTTAGGTTATAACTCGGGATGTTTGCAGAAGCCGAGTGGTTCAATCGATTGCTCTTTGTATTTTATGGTTACGAAATAAATTAGAGGTGGCGCCCCTCCCCAAGTTTGGGACCTTTTACCAAAAAAAAAAAAAAAAAAATGCCTTGACTACTTTACCATTAAACCAAAGTCTCGTTGGCATTAACAAGATTTCGTATACAAGTCTTTTAGCAACGTAATAAATGTTTATAACCTAATCTACATGATTAACTGTTGCATGGACTCTCTCATGTCACACCTTAAGCATTCAGTAATTTAAACCGCAAACCAATCTTTATACCTCCCCGGCCTGAGGTTTTCTATTACATATTACGCAACTGCTCAAAATGATAAGTATCACACAAATAGAGATGTTTTAAAAGTTAGATTTTTATCCATTATTGCTGTCCCAATTTTTTTTTCTCTATCCTCTCCTTCTCCTTTATACAAAAAAAAAAAAAAAAACTGTCAAGTGCCCTGACTATTAAAGCATCTCTCCTTCTTTATGTGCTGGGTTTCTTAACAAATTGTTAAGTCAAAAAAGTGCTTGTTTTGACTGGTTTAAACTTAAAACGACCTGCGAAGATTATTAGGGTGATAGACATAGGTGTTGAATATATATATTTATACTATATATAAAAGAAGAGGGGAGGGGTTGGTGTAGACTTTTTGTGTCATTTTTTATAGTTCCTATTCTGTCCTCTAAATAAGGACAAAATGGTGCTGTCATCTCTCTAAAATAAACACTTACAAACACAGACACACACCCCTATCTTGCAACAATTTCTTCTCCAAAAAAAGGAAAAACGCAATTCTTCCGCCCACAATTCTAAAAAAAAAAAAAAAAAAAAGCTTGCAACAAATACTAAAAAATTTAATTATTTTTAAAATATTTTTTCTTTTAGATTTTCACACATATAGGGTGTACCATTCCCACTAGTTACAATATTACAAGTATTTTATGTCTAGCCATGAACAGGGTGCCATATCAAAATTACAAGTTAGCTCTAGTAGTTTTAGTTCAACTTGTGGTTGATGCAGTACAAGGTACCTTTTATCACGGACAATTGGACTCTTGATATGGAATTAGGCACAAATCCTGGACTCTTTGCGACTATTGGTTGAGGAATTCTCTGTTTTCTTTCAATCTTGTTACATAGTTCTGCATTTCCGTTGGCTTCAGTTTCTTCAATTTTGTTTTGGAGTGTGTAGCTAGTGTGGCTGATGTAAGATTTCCCTCTTCCTATATAACTGCATGCTCATTAACGAAAAGCTAATACATTTGTTCCAAAAAAACAAAAAAAGTGAGAGAGATAATAGCAACACTTAAGTCTATGAATTAGAATAAGGAAGGCATATATTGAGTAATAATCAAAATATGCATTAACATTTTTTTAACACCCCACCACGCCTCTCATATCCTTTCCGCCCCTAACTAGTATAATTCAAACCCTAAACCTAACGGTGGAGAGAATTCTAAAAACCTTCCCTAAATAACATATTAAATAAGTATAACTAAATTTTCTATTTTTCCATTCACACTATTCTAAGGGAAACAAAATACAGGGCATAACTTGACTATTTTCTAACATGAAACTTTAGAGAGAAATCACATTCCAAAGTGTAGATCAAAAGTTAAAAAACCAAAAAAAAAAAGCTAATTAGCTGTAAATGTTGATTTTGCATGTTTAAAACAAAATTTTCGAATACACAATGTTACTCCTATTAGTTTTCCAGTTTTACATATGAAACATCACATATACGTGGAACCAGTACTTAAATTTGAAATTTGGCAAAATAATAATGAATATTCAATAAAATAATTAATCGAAACCCATGAAGACCTTAGTTATTTAGAGATTTTTCATAACACAGTGAGTAAAACTTTTTGTGATAGTAAGGTAGTTAGATGTGAGCAAGTGAGTAACTAACTCAATTGCAAGGTGAAGCGTATTTAATAAGGAGTAAAAGTTCAAAATTTTTGTAAGGCAAAAGCGACAAATGGACTTTTGTCAGAACTTTAGCAGGGGCAAAAAAGAATTCAATGTAAATTTTTAAATTCTCTAAGGGCTAAAAGGAATTCTGAAAGATCATAGCTAAAAGATCTAAGGGCTAAAAGATCATAGCTAAAATTTTAGCCAATAGGATTAAAAGTGTCTTGCATTGTTGCATTTGCAAAAATCAATCTGCTTTCATTCCTGGTAGACAAATTCTTGACAACGTTATGGTTTCTCATGAATATTTGCATTATCTAAAAAACATGCGACATGGCAATGAGGGGTTTATGGCAGTTAAGCTTGACATGTCTAAAGCCTACGACCGTGTGGAGTGGAGCTTTTTGGAAGCAATGATGCACAAGATGGGATTTCACAGTACATGAATAAATTGGATAATGCAGTGCCTAAGTTCTATTTCCTTCTCTTTTAATATTAATGGGGAGGTTAAAGGGTATGTCATCCCCAAGAGAGGAATTCGACAAGGGGACCCTCTATCCCCTTATCTATTTCTAATTTGTTCAGAGGGCTTATCCAACCTGCTTAGGAAGGCTACGGCTAATAGGATGTTGTCAGGGATGAATATAAGCAGAAGGGGACCTAGTATAACTCACCTTTTCTTCGCGGATGATTCCTTAATTTTTTGCAAAGCAAATCAGGATCAAGCAAAGGAGTTAATGAGAGTGCTGTATGTCTATGGCTTGGCATCTGGTCAAGTGATTAACCTGGAAAAGTCCTCCATTCTATTCAGCAAGAACGTGCAGCCAGGTTTGATGCTTCAGATTTGCCGAACCATGGGGAATATGCAAAGAGTCTGTCAAGGCAAGTACCTCGGATTACCAATGGTAGTTTCGAGAACAAAACAACAGCTTTTTGGTTTTGTTAAGTCGAACATACAACAGAGAGTGCTCCAGTGGAAGAACAGGTTTCTAAGTACGGCAGGCAAGGAAATATTACTTAAATCAGTGGCTCAAGCTATGCCTACTTATACTATGTCATGCTTCAAGGTGCCATCCAGATTGTGCAAGGAAATCAGTTCACTCATGTCAAACTTTTGGTGGGGAGACATCAATGGAAAAAATAAAATTCATTGGTGTTCCTGGAGAAAGATCACTCAGGAGAAGGACAAGGGGGGTTTAGGATTCAAGGATTTGGAGGCCTTTAACACTGCATTACTTGGTAAACAGGTTTGGCGTTTGATTACTCAACCCAACCTGTTAGTTAGCCAAGTAATGCGGTCTAAGTACTACTCCAGAACTTCAATATTCAGGTGTAAAGTCCCCAATAATGCCTCATGGTTATGGAGAAGTCTGATGAGCGCGAGACACGTGGTGGAACAAGGCACTAGAAGACGGATTGGTAATGGAAAGAATACACATATCTGGGAAGATAGCTGGCTTTCGGACACAATAAATGGGAGAGTAACTACTTGCAGAGCTACGGACGGTGGACTGCAAAAAGTAGCAGATTTGATTTGCCAAAGAAGATGGAACCGCAATTTGGTTTTCCAAACTTTTAACACCAAAGATGCGGACAGAATTTTGAGTATCCCAATCAGTCTAGCTGGCAGGGAAGATTCTCATTTTTGGTTACATGGTGTGGATGGGAATTACTCCGTCAATTCAGGGTATAAGTGCTGATGGCTAGCAAAGAAACCAAGCAGAAAACAAATCAGAATGACAGCACTACTAGTTGGGAGCATCAGTCTAAGAAGATTTGGAAGCAATTGTGGAGCTTAAAGATTAAGCATAAACAGAAAATATTTCTCTGGAAATGTCTAAACAATGCTCTTCCGGTCAGAGATATCATCTATGGTAGAATCAAAGCTGGAGACCCTATTTGCATGCGATGTGGAGAGGAAAGGGAGACGATTGAACATACATTTCTGAATTGTGAGGATGCAAAAATGACATGGAAGTTAGCCCAATCCAATGGGAAGGCATATTGGAACAACATGGCTGTTTTAGAAGATGGTGGACATCTATCACTGAAGCTAGACATAGACCACAAGGTTGGCAACATATTGCTCTATCGGTCCATATACTCTGGCAAATATGGAAAGGGAGGAATGGGGCAGAATTCAATGGCAAGAAATACAGGCCATGGACGGCTATTCAGAAGGCATTAAAGGAATGGTCAGAATTGGGAGAAGTAGATAGACTGGAAACTAGGATGAGTACAACCGAAACAGAAGCTCTACATCTGCAACATCCACAGCTTTGTTCACAACATGGTGTCCTGCAATTCAGCATTGGGATTACAAGGGACAAGCACGAACCATGGGTAGGCATTGGAATCTGTCTAATAGGAGGAGCTCAGGGAACACACACAGGCTGGGCAATGCGTGAAACTAGTTCAGGATCTTTCTTGCTGGATGAAGCATTAGCTCTAAAATTGGCAATGTGTAAAGTTGCTGAAATGCAACACAGAGTGGTCCAATTCCAAGTGCAGAATCAGCAGCTCCTCAACCTTATTCAATCCAAACAAGCGCGGGATATCAGATTAGCAACTGTGGTGGAGGATATTATTCAACTTAGACTTTTGTTTCATATGTGTTCCTTTTGTCTAGTTCAAAATGATAACTATCATCTAAGCTCCAAACTTAGTACTTATGCTTTAGGCATTACTTTTGATGAGGAACTTTTGTTTCCTTAGTGGTTAAATGACCGCTTGTATAGTTTCATCGAGCCTTTGCTCGTATTTGTACATCTTTTGAAAAGGAATACAATCATATATCGTTTTGAAGAAAAAAAAAAAAAAGAATTCTGAAAACTTAGGCAAGGCAGCTGCCCCTGGGCCCACTTTAGAGAGTTCTATGGTGACTTTTAGATACTATACTAATGAAATTAAATTCACTGTTTAATATGGAATAAGACTTATTATCCCGTAGATTATTTCAAAAGTTTAAATTAAAATGATGTGGTAACATGTAAGTGGATTAGAATTATGAGTATAGTACCCAAAAGGACCGTACCATTTTTCGAAATGTCAGCCAGTTTCAGTTGATTTTTAGTCTTTTGTTTTCATTTTATTTTTTTGTTGCCAATTTGTTCTGAACTTGGACCACTCCTGAAACGAAAGGATTCTAAAAGAATCCACCCTATCAAAATTGGATAATATGGTGTCCTTATTTCTGTTAACAGCAATAATCAAAACAAAAGGTTTGTAAGTCTACAAAAGGTTCGTAAATATAATATTGCCCTTTACTCATAACTCGTAATGTGTAAACTTCAACGAGGTTTCGATGAAATTTTGGAGTATTAAAAAATGTTCTACACTACTCCTTTTGATGTTCCTTATGCACTAAGGAATGCCCAAATCCGGAAACTAAAATGGAATTCATGAACGCTGTCTCTCATATGTAGATCCAAATATTTATTCTCTAAAAAAAATAAATGAAAAATTGATCGATGTGAGGCATTTAATTGTAGTTCCGATTATACTTTTTCGTTTTTGAAAAGTTGATTTTATCTTGAGTTCAAAAGAAAATAAAGCAAAACATCTTTTGCGAGAGGAGGAAGAATTTCTTGGTAAAGCTTCTAGATTTATGAAATTCGTGCATGTATATGCCTAATTGGGAATAATCTTGAAGATAAAATCACAAATCTTTGCATCCCTCAATAACCTAATTTTCTTCAGATATTTTATACCTTCACCTTACTGAAATTCTGTCTCATGCTTGGTAATGATCCAATGGCATGTCAAAGATGTTGCTTCATTTTAACCGTGCAATTTCTAAGATGATTCCTAAGCTGGTTACTTATCGAGTGTTTGGACGGGAGATTATTTGAAATATTATTTAGAATAATTATTGTAACACTTTTTATAAAATGATATATGTGAGATAGAAAGATAATTGAAAATATAAAAAGTTATATTGAAAATTGTATTTGTAATACAAACAAATAGTGTGCAGCCCAATAATGGCTATCCAAACATAAGTTGGAAGCAAAGCTTAGCTCTGTACAGATGGACTAAACAGAACATATAATTGATTATGTCATTAATTGTTTTCTACAGAAGCTTTTATTGATAGAGGAAATGTGAATTGAAAGGTCTAAGCCAGCTCTAAGCTTATTGCAGTTTACTTCTTGCTGATTCTTTCTTATTTAAATGAATTTATGCAAAAAACAAAACCATTTCCATTTTTCCTAAAGCATCTAATTTGCTCAGTAGTACCAATCTAGCAGGGCGCCGGGTACCCACAGCTCAAAGGATTTGGTTGGCGTGGGCTTCGTTGGGCTAATCGAGTAAGTGCGGATGTACTAAATACAACTATGTAAAATGGTTTTTAAATGTTTTAATATATATTTACAATATCTTGTTATGCACATGAATTTTGAACTTTTTTGGTTCGATTTTGCTTGCGTACATGAAATGCTATAAAAAGTACACTAGTTTGTATAAGTGTGTATCAAAAACTATAAAAACGTAAAATAACAAGACGTAATTACACCAGGCCTTGATCATACATGTTCCGTGTCTTGGTCGGGAGAACCGTACCTCATCTCAATCACCTTCTACCTTTTTTTTTTGTTTTTTTTCATCGACATGATAGTTTCTAATGTATATCTATTCCTATTCTATATTTACTCTTACACAATAATTTCTAATTTATACCTACTCTTACTCTATATTAGGAGGGGAGGAGTGGGCTCAAATGGACCAATAAAAAATTTGGACGAGACTAAACAATCAACAAATCAAATAGGTGTATTTGAACCTGTTGATGAAACTTTCAGAAATCTCTTAGACCTACATCCAAGAAACCACTTACTCTAAAAGGTAGTCCAATCAACTTGTGCTTGGTTAATCGGTACTGAAATTGGTCGTTTACAAGATTTTAGTTAGCATTTTGTCTCTGAATGCCTTGTCATGTATAGTGGAGTTCTCTCGCACTTGAGTGTACTTTGTTGATTAATTATGCTTGGAAAAAGAACATATTAGCCCAGGATTACTTGGCTTGTGAATATGAATTCATTAATTCCACTAAGAATTTAAGAACTCCTTATCCAATTGCTCTCTACACCCACCCGCTAACACTTTCATGGAAGGACGGCGTACTATTTACGTGTCCCCAGGATGGCAGCAAAACTTATTTATTTGTCCGTGAACTGTGTATATGCTAAGAGGCATTTTATCGCTTCTTTAAAATTGAATCATTTTGAAGAATATTTAATTTTGGTCAAGCAAAATAAACACTAGATAATCATATACAAAAGTTTTAAGAATCATGGCAGTCTAACACGTAACTCCTCAAATTAATGTTTCCTAGATAATCTGTGTAGTTATCTTTTGCTTTAGGAAATTTTGAAATTTCTTATATTTTTCAAATATGTTTACAATTTTTTAGATGTATTGTACTTGTTAAATTGCAGATCTATTATTTCTAATGCATGAATAGTGATGTAAATCAAATTGTACTAGATAATTACCAATAGTCCTCCAATAAAATTTGCTATTTGTAAAAAAAAAAAAAAAAAAATTTGCATACTTGTTCTCGTCCTTTTTACACATATAACATACATATATGCCAACAGAGATATAACTTTTATTCTATCAGTATAAGAAAACTAATCCAAATTCCTATGCCAAAACTTGTTGATTCCCCAGAAGTCAATCCATGAACCAAGCAAGACCTTAAGTTGTTATGGCTGTGATAGTTTCTAGCCAAAAACAATTGTTTATCATCACATAAGACCAAAGCTTGTTTTTCCAATTGGCACAGAAGTCATGTTAATTACTAGTGATCTTTGTGATTGCTACGGTACAAAGCAGAAGAATACAGAAAACAATCGGATATAAGATCATTAATTTCTATCACTAGATATCAGCAACGTATGAAGATTTCGTATTCGACGAAATGATTAAGGAATCAAGTGGTTAGCGCAAAGAAAATTTGTCCAATACGACGGAAAAAGAAGGTGTCAAGACAAAATATTGATAACCCTAATCTTAATAATTTATAATCAGCTTAGCATCAACTAAGCAATGAAAAGGTCTTACTAAGAATATTAAGTCAATTAAGTATCTTCTAGTTGTCAAATATACACAATTTGTTAGTCAATTGTTATAGAAACATGACAATCAGAAAAAGAAGCGATAAAAAGTTTGCTAGGTTGTTTGGGAAATCGTGGAAAATTAATATGACAAAATGTTATGGTCCGTTGGGGTAAATAGATAAAGAAGAGTAAGAAAAGACTTGCTGGTCAGTTGGCCCTTCTTCCTGCTCCCCACCTTTGGAGCAAAAATCCGTAAAATAATCTGATATGGAGCTTCGACCACGTACTAAAATAGCCAAACTATCAATTAATAGTAAAAGCTAAAAGCTCTAGTTGGATACACTTTCCTTCACACAAAAAACAAGATACAAACTTCAATAGCAATTGGTACAATTGGGTATACATCTATACCCCCGATTTTATTAAGCAATTGGGACGGGATGAATTTTAGCAAGTTCATTAATAAAATAATCTTTATCTTATTAAAAAGAAAAAGATATAAACATCTATAGCGATATTATTCTTTGGTTTTGCCTATAGGCACTGGCTTATGTCCAAATTTGGAAGTTATCAATCTGTTACTGCTTGCTGTAAAGTTAAAGGATAGTTAACAGCAAAAATACTACTCTTTTTCTTTTTAAATTTTATTTTAGTAGAGAAGAAGTGAGATTTGAGAAATGGAGAGGAAGGGGAGGAAGGGGAGAGGGGATTAGAACCTAGAATCTCTAATTTAAGATATCTCAATTTTAACCACTAGATCAAAGTCTACTCGACTAAAAAGATACCACTCAGAAGTAAGCAAAGCCAGCAATACTTGAGAGATGATACTTGTACATATGGGGATCCATTTCTATATACCTGTTCTTATATTCAGAGGAAAAATATCTAAAGATGGATAGAAACATACCTTAAAACACAAATTCAATTTCATTTACGAAAAGTATAGCCAGTTTAAAGCTTGAGGTCGGATGCAATCTTCCAACTTCATTGGATTGATCTTAAAAGGAAAGAGATAGCTTTCTTCTACTTTAATCTAATTGAAAAATATGGATTTCATAATAAAGAACATAAACTTGCTAAGGGCTTTAAGACAGTGATAGTGAATTTAATAGGTGTTTTATTTATGAAAATACTTTCATAATTTTGGCAAATTATTATGCTGATTTTTCTTATAATTTGTCTTTGGTGCTGAATTCAGGGGTTCGTGATTAAAAGAAGGTTAAAAGAGAAAATTTCAGAAGATTTGTTAAGAATGGATGTGGGCGCGTCGGTGAAGTCAGGAAATTTCAGGTGCTAACGATTGTTTTATCTCAATGATTGGCATAAGATGATCAGATCCGTTGATGTGGACGGTGACGGCTGCGTTAACTTTGACGAGTTTAAGAAGATGATGGGAGGGAGTACTTGATTAACTAATAGCGTCTTCATGATTAACTGCAGATTTAGGATCTTAAATCACTTTGCCCTAATCATTTTTATCCTTTGATCTTCTCTCCCGTAGATTCTCCTTTAATATTGCTTTCGTTTTCTTTTTTCTTTTTTTTTTGTTGTCGTTGTTTTGGGAGAGAAATTTGAGAAATCCAGTGCTGTTGATTGCTGTTTAACCACTGAAGCAATATAGGTAGAGTGATGGTTTTTAGTTAGTATTTGAACGTGGAAGCAGCAATAATGGCGGTGGAATTATTATCATCTTTGACAATTACTGCAAATATTTGGTTGGCTTGCGATAAGTTGCGCTGTTGTTGATTTAATTATTGTGTGTGCCCGAGGAGGCCAAAAGTGTAGAGCACAAGAAAACTATTTATGTGTGTGGTTCACTTCGCCCACACGGAAACGGAGGAGGAGGTTTGTGTTGTACGCGAGTGGATTAATCCATACACGCGTTTTTCTTCCTTTTCGCTTGCAGCTTTCAACTTCAACATCGATAAACCTTCAACTAGTAATCTTGAAAAACATCTGTTATAGGATAGAAATATATGTTAAAATTGAAAATTTCAACCTGTGAATTACCCCAATACTAGTTTTGGATTTCAAGCTACGTGTACCTGTTGCTCTCGCAAAAAATAAATCCTGCCTGCAGTAATAAATAAAATATTAGTACTTATAATTTTGTTAAGCTGCTAATTGTGCTTCGTTTATGATCGTAATGGATTTTTAGTTGCATTTAGAATTATTCGACATTAGGTTAAGAGAGCAATTTTTAATTCAAACTCGCCTGTAATTAGATTTTTTCACAGTGCGGAAGGATCAAAGTCCTTCGACATTTCGTTACAAAGCCCTGCAAAGTCCTCATGATTGCAATTTGCAGCCGGTTACATAACAAAATTACAAACAAATGAACAGCAGAAGGAGAGTATCTGTGAAGTAAAATAAAATATAGATAGGAGAGAGTGAAGAGCGAGAACAGATTCATATCTGCCCTTTGCAACCAGAATTATATTGAAATGCATATTGTGCTATTTGCAACTAAGGAGTGCTGGATCAATTGAAAAGTTTTCTGGGCAATTCATCTTCCCATCAACATGATGATGTTGCCTTCTTTTAAGTTGATCACGGTTGAACCTGATATTGCGTT
The DNA here is from genome assembly GCF_003713205.1 of Coffea eugenioides. Lineage (NCBI taxonomy): Eukaryota > Viridiplantae > Streptophyta > Magnoliopsida > Gentianales > Rubiaceae > Coffea > Coffea eugenioides. The sequence goes on along the minus strand of NC_040036.1, from coordinate 43,298,343 downwards.
ACGTGGTGAGGAATGCTCTTAGCTAGCCTTCCTTTATACTAAATGAGAATCTGCATGTTGTTCCTTCACTGAAGGGTTCTCCATGTTCTCCATGTGTTTATATGTTGCGTGAGAATTGGATATTGACTAATATGCTCCAGGTGGGAAAACAAGATAGCGATGTATATCGCGTGTAGCATTAAATTTCTCCTACCAGTAAAACAAAAGCCCCTACATTTTTTTTTCAAATATTATTTTTTAATCACCAATGCATTTTTCAATCACGATTTTTGACCTTTTAACTATTTTTTTTTTGCCAAGAATTATTTCAAATGATATTATTATATGCCCTATCTATATCATGTAATTGTACCCAAGATTATCATGTCAGTGTTGAGTATCATAACTATTATAACATATAATCAAATTTACCAACACTCTTTTTTTTTTTCTTTTGGAAAAAGAGTGACAATGCTCTTAAATTCAAGTACATGCTAATCATTTCTGTTTTTGTGGTTATGAGATATTGATAAAATAAAGATTAATTTCCCCATCTAGAATTTTCAAACTTGAACTATGACGACAAAGTAAGATTGAAAGATTCCAAATTCCAATTCCGTGACCAAATAATTCCGAGACAGCCTTCCACTTCTTGCGGCAGTATTCCGATCCCTTTTGGTCATCGCTTAGATTAATTAGCCTTCAAGAAATCTGAATAGTAATCGCTTAGATTAGACACAGTCTCTTTAGACTTCCCTCCCTCTAAATTAGGATAAATTAGGTTATAAAAATATCGTTGCCCTAAAAAATATATATATATATGAATGATAATCGTGCCATTTCTCGATCTTGGAATAGGATTTTCGCGAGCCTGTGGCTGTGGTCATCCTTCAGGAGGGCGGAGTCCAAGCCTTCTAGAATAATAAACCCACGAGAAGCAGTAAAGAAAAAGAAAATATGCCCTGCCGGAAACGTTCCGTAATGCGCATCTAAGCTCAAAGAGAGTGCAAATGAAGTCGCGTGAATAGTTTTTCGTTCGCAACTTTATGGTGCAAACCTCATCATGCGGCAACGCACGCACAACCTAAATGGAAATCCATTATCAACCAAATTTTACCAAACCATTTCAGTTTGGTGGAACTAGGATTAGACAAATGAAAAGTTTGCAAAAGTTATCCGCATGCTAACAAGTAACAAATCAATAATCGAGTGAGTGAACCTGAGCTTTCTGAAAAAACTGCTAATATCAAGTGTTTGCGCTGTAAAAATCTGTGAATGGTTGAGGAGGTGTGTTTCTCCACACTTGTACAGCAACGCAAGAGGAGACTGATATACACAAAAGAAGGCCGAGGGACTGATGACCCCGCTCCTCATAGTCAATAGCTGAACTGTGCTAAAATTGCGGGTGACGATGTCGGTTAACCAATAGAAATATGCAGGAATCTCGATTGGCTGATTCAATTGCGCCCTCGAGTCTCGTCCTCACATCACTCTTACCAAGTGGCCTGGACTATTTCTTCCCGGTCAAAAGTGCCAAGTTGTTGTCTTTCATTTCTTAGCAAAAGCACTAATAGTTGACACCTTCCTCCTCTTAGTTCTGCGATCCGCTTTTGGTTTTGAGCTCTAGCTGCTCCATTCAAGTCCAACCAAATTTAACCATCTCCGCTCCACTGTTGGCATCCACCATTTGCAAGCCTCGTAAAACCTTCAGGGTCCTGTTGTCCTGCATTCTAATGTTTCTCATTACCCACTTCCCAATGTAGCTTACTCTGACCGACAGAAGTTTGATGTGGACTGACTACAGGAGACGTTTGATGGAACTCTCTGGTTCACTGGATACTTGCCACTTTGTAGTGTTCGTTCAATTCATGTTTGCTTCCTAGAGTTCATCTGCTAAATCTAGAAAGCTGAAATTAGACAATATGCCTGTAAAGCATAGCCTGGTTAAACTCGAAACACTGTACAATTCACAAATACATATATATACACATCTCATTAACCTGCTAAACAGCTCATGGAAAACACAGTATCAACTCGGACAATCTCTAAGCCTGAAGCCTGAATGAGCGTCAAGCAACAAGCTATAGAGTAGATATGTCAAAACAAGGGATATGCAGATCATATAATAAGATCCATCCTCCAGAGGAACAAGATTTTTGCCTATGACTATATGTAACTATTCTTCACAATGACCTGCTGAATCTCATACTACAACCCATAAACGCTAAAGAATGGAGAAAAACATTTAAAAAAAACCTAAATTGTCAGAAGAGTAGCCTAATCCTTCAACGGATTGCCGGGCAATCTCGTTGCAGATGTGAGGCAACTCCAGGTGCTCGGGAGTCATAGATACATTCTTTTTGGTCTATGTTGTACTTATCCACTTCCACCTGCAAGCCAGCTGCTTCGGAAACACATGCCTTCACACTTTCAAACCTCACCCCTGACAGGGACACTTCAGAAAGAAGTTTCCATGCATAGTCCTCTAAGGCATCATCGTAATCTTTTCTCCTCTTGAGTACCATATGTCCACTTATCTCCCAAACAACAGGATTGACTTGAGTTTCCAGGACCTCGAGGCTTACTTCTCCAAGTGCTTGTTTCTCCGCATAACACTGTACATATTCTTCCAGGGAAAAGACAAAGCTCAAGTTAGGCTCCAAGCAGAGACTAGTATTTCAAACAATACTAACAACTCTAGGCAAAGAACTTATTGAAGATTCACCTCCCGCAGAACTCCCATGTATTTACTACTCAAATTAGAACAGAGACTAGCTGCAATCACTATTTTGTGTCACAATATCCAAGAACTATTCATAAGTGCAGAGAAGATTCTTCCAAAATGAGTTTTTAACAAAATTTCAAACCATCAACTAACCAGAGTCAATTATTACCTAAGACTGTTCCAAGAGGGGTCTCTTTCTAGGCATAGAGACTTTTCATTTGAGCTAAAATTGGGAAGGTAAATTTTGGTTGTGCCTAAAGTTTTTTCAAAACAAATGTACACTTGTATTACTACGTAAAGTACCAAATCAATTAACATACCCAAAGTTAATGTTTAAGTAAAGCTTTACATTGGTCTAAGTGCAATGGACAGGCATACTACTTTTTTCACTTACTCAGTCTGCATTTATTAAAAGACACCCTTGTACTATGATATAGACAGAATATAAATCATAAAAACAAAATCCATGACAACTGCCAAATACATTAAGCCAATTTATGTAAAATTGCCAACCGAATCATTAGAGAGCAGACAAATTTACCTGAGGGAGGAAAAAGATTTTCCTCCCACAATCAGCAATTAGAACATTAAAAGGAATGTTATTCTATTGGAGGTAAATGCATGAACTTGCAACAGCATCAGATGAGTCACGCAGTACACTTCCACCTTCAAATACAAGACCTCGAACAGGATAATCCAATAGCTCAGAGACCACCAAATCAGCACCCTGCAATCCTTTCCTGGTCATTATTCTGCGAGTTGGTGCTTTCTCAATTGGGAAAGTCACAAACAGATAATATGCCTGTTAAAGATTAGGAATTATTCAGCCAAAAAAGCCTCCTTGGAGCTATCTACAGCATCACCATCATTGAAAATGGTTTCAACCATTTACCTGGAAGTGAAGATGATTAATGGTGGCAAAGGCACCCAAACTGTTATAACCAACTCTTAAGAAAGGATCTGCAGCTTCTTTAGCAAAATAAAGAGCAAGCAAGAAGCTCTCATGGTCAATCCTCTGAGGCAAGCAATCAAGCACCTGATGAGAAGTACATGCCCATATTCAATTGGACTCACCTGAAAGAAAAATGTGTATAATGTCAATGATATACATCTCATTATGCAAACCATATGCAAGAAGCCAAGTGCTTACATTAATAGCAACTACACCAGGTGAAATCGGACAAATATCAACTGCATAGCTGGGAAAGAAACGGGACTTATCATCGTCATTTGATTCAAATCTAAATAGTACTTCTTCCTGGCCCACCTTGGTAAAGTTAAATTTGTTCTCATCAAAAGGCTGAAGAACCTGGTCAATACGAAATTCTGTTGGCCGTTTCTTCAGGTGGCGCCCCTCATTCAGCTGGGCTATAAAACCATATCTTCCAGGAATAACCTTTGTCTCACATAAGGTCACATCATACTGAAATAACCCTCATAAGGTCACATCATACTGAAATAACCCTCTCCTCAGTCGGTCTTCCCATTGGCCCAGCAACAAGTTGTTCAAGAACGAGATTGGTGATACACCATCATCAGAAGGAAAGAAAGCATTGTTCTTTGAAGTATAGTCATAATTCTTGAATGCATACAAAGGTAACTTGGAAACTGAAAAACAAAGCAAACCGATGTATGATATCATCAAATAGAGCTTTTAGCCAAACATTCACTTATTTTCCTTAATCCCAAAGGTAAAGTGTTGCTAAATTGTTGCCTAAGCCACAACAAGCTAGAACCCCATGTCAAAGTTAGCTTGAAAACTTGAATATATGGTATGCAATTGTAAAGATAACATATTTGTTGGTAACTTTAAAAGTAAAAAACAGGAAAATATAACACGATTATAACCAATTTAAGCTTTGGAAAGCTAAACGTCAAATCCACCTAGCCAAGCAATCACATGTCGTAGCACGAAAGGGAAGAAGGAAGGATATGCGATTCCAAATATAAAAGACCAAACATAAAATAAAACAAAAGAAAGGCTTGACTTTCAAAGTATGAAAGCAATACAGGCTTTACAGGAATAATTCCTAGTCTAGGCCAGACTATTGAACCAAATCCATTACATCCATTTGAAAACAATATGCAACAACCGTAATCAGGGAAAAATGACATTATTCAAAAAGAGTAAGTAGAAAAATGAAAATGAAATGATAAAGAAACACATATATACCAGGTAAGCAGCATTTGCCAAGACAATTACGAGCACAGCCTCTGGCTTGGCTTTGGGTGGCGTCTTCGGTCCTAATGCCAGTAGCATTGTTGTTATCATTGCCATCTTCTTGGTAGTTGGAAACCACCATGGGAACCTTCTTTGTGGTCAGCATATTTTCTTGTTTTATTGCAGTATTTGACAATTAAGAGGGGAGGGCAAAAAAATGTTGGGTTGGGTTAATGAGGAAAATTAGAAAAGGTGGTAACCAGCGCCGCCAGCTAGAAAGAGGAGATCAGAGGGGCAACCGCCTTCAGAAGGTAAAGCACCCCTTCCACCGTGAAGGGCCGAGATCCTGCACTTGTCCCCCCCCCCCCAGCGTTGACTTCTTGTTATTCTCAATCCTACGCTGCTTTAGATGGCCAATTTCGGTCGGGGTTTGCTGGCGAAGAAGATTGTAGCCGAGGTGTTCGATAAAAGCCGCGACTGAAAGTTTTGGTGTATAACTACTACTATTAACTGGTATTAACAACGCTTCATCCTAAATACGATACGACCAGAAGTAGTTGTTGCCCGTTGTTGGTGAACGGTTAGATTTAGGAGGTTAGGGGGAAGAAAGAAAAGGAAAATCAGTTTCGTGATCGGTTTCGCCGGTTTCTCTCCGTAGCTACGGGCTGTGGATTTTGAAGGCTGCAAATTTAAGGCCCTATTTGGCACTTGAGTTTTTTGTCAAGTTTATCTGCTACAAGTTTTTTAAAAACTTTAACTACAGTAATCTCAAAAAATTTCTCAAACTTTTTAAACTATACACTTCAAAATATTTAAAAATTTACACACTTCAAAAATTTTTTTGAAAATCTTATACAGTAAGTTATAGTAAAATTTTAAACAAACACCTAAAAAATTCACTTATCAAACAAGATAGATGATTTTGGTTGGTTGGTTGGTTGGTTAGCTAGCTGGTGGATTTATATGCAATCAACGACGGCTGACAATTACTCGTAAGGAGTGGGTAAATTATAATGGGAGGGCCCTTTTGGCTATGGATGGAGTTGAATCCTCTACAGATATGGAATGCAAAATGAATGTGGTAAATTTTCTTTGTGCCTTCCAATGAATATATAATTAATGGTTCCGGAATGTGGTCAACCATTCTTTGTGCCTTTTTAAGATTTGTCTTGATATCACATAGCAATATATACCATTCTTACAGTTTCAAAAATTTCTTTTACCTCTCTGATCATGCTAATAAAATATGAGTCCCTTCTAGCCCTAGGTGAAGGATAGATGATACTACCTTGCTAGATGTCCCCTATTGATTAACTAAAAGTGTAAAAAAAAAAAGGTAAATTTTAGAAAGCAAAAAGTCAAGATAATAAATACTCCATCCGTCCCATTGAAAGTGTCATATTTTCCATTTTTGACTGTCCCAAAATATTTGTCATATTTGACATTTCTAACTATTTTATATTCTGAAATTTCCTTTATACCCTTCATTAATGATACATAAAGATAAATATGATGGGATTGTTTTCTACTTTTTACTTTGACCAACACATGATTAAGGGCAAAAGTGAAACAAAAATAAATATTTTGATGGAATGTACTATTTATAAAAAAACACATATCTCCAAACATAATTAAATATATGGGATGGGGGAGTAATAAAATTGTCATTTTCCCCATTTTTTAGCCTTGTAACAATAGAAGGTAGAATTTTTTTTTTGATGAAATAGAGATTCATTAATAGAGAGTAAAGTTATAGTACAAGAAGCAATCAGATTCCTTTTTTTTTGGTAAGAAAGAGGTTACTACATTTCAAAGAATCAGTACAAAACCCAATGCAAAAGATCGAGTTTAAGATCTCGAATTTACAAAACGGGATAGATAGAATGCCCAACAATCATTCTCTACTAGTTTTGCAATGGCTACAGGCTGGTCATTGAACACTTTGAGGCTTTCTTCCTCTCTTTCGCACCCAATTTCGTCAAAAAATCTGCACAGCAATTCGCTTCCTGGAAGATATGCTTAATGGTAGTTGTAAGGAAGCTCCTCATGATATTCCTGCAATCATTAATCATAGAAGAGTAGATGTAAGAATAATTAGTGTATGTAGAGATCATATGAACAATCACAGAAGCGTCCATCTCAATACGAAGGTGTCGAATACTAAGAGATTTTGCCAGCAGAACCCCACCTCTTAACCCCCATAACTTCGCAATTGTATTTGAAGTCCACCCTAGATTTCTACTAAATCCATTAATCCATTCCCCCCACATGATTGCATATGATTCTTCCAACTCCTGCTGGTCTCGAGTTTCTAAGTGAAGCACCATCAGTGTTGAACAGAAGCAATCAGATTCTCTCCTTAACTATTTCAATTCAAAGCACACATATCAAGATGACACAGATAACACTCTTTCCACTGATCGTGCCGGCCAGTCAAGCACTACTATACATTATGTTTTGGAAGAAAAATCAGGATCGTTAATAAATCCACACCTCATTCCCCAAATAAGTGTCAAACCTTGGAGACTTGCCTAAAACATAGAGGTTACACCAAATGTTACTAGAAGTATATAGCAAACTCTAGAGACGTCCAAAATGCTATAGATTGTTCAAGAGTTTTGTGGAATGCCATAGAAGTTTGTATATAAGAGTAGTGATTCGAACTCGATTCTCCAAACTTTCGTTCTCGAAGAAACAAATTACACAAGCAGCGGAAGAATCTATCTCCAACAGGTTATGGATACAAAGATGAACAACCTCGACCCCTCTAACCCACGAAATTACGAATCTTGAATCTAATCGCGACCCACAACTCAATAAAATAGCTAATCAAAATGTGTTGGCAGACTGGCGCCACAATTCAATGTGGTATTGAATTGATAAGTCAAAACTTGAACAAACGAGACATGACTCACTTTGTATCAAGGAACATTCCCAAGGAACAAGAAAGAAAAAACTCTCAAATTTTATTCATCATTTGATTTGACTATAAAAAATGTTGACACTTGAGACTTATTTATAGTCTTTTACAAAACTTAAAGATCTAAATCAATTTGGAAACAATTAACTATTTTCCTAAAACTCTAATTAGACTAGAATAGGAAACTAACTAACTCAAATTCGCTTAACTATGGTCAACATGATCTTAGCCTTTATTGTATAAAACTAATGACTCAACATTAACTAATTAACCACCTGCTATTTGTTGGAAATAGCAAAACACACATGGCTGGAATATTTCAAGCAAATGACACATAATAGTTATAAGTCAAAATAATGACAAGCTATAGAAAACTACTCCAAACCAAGGAAGGGATCCGGATTTGTTGAGTTTCAATGGATCAACCGCTCTTTTATCTTGAATCATCTTTAGAATTTAACGCCATTGATCATATGTTCGTATCATTCCCCTCCTCTTTAAAGCGATTTGCCCTCAAATCGATAGATTGGAGAAAATGCAACAATTCAGACAACATCTTCATGCGAGCATATGACATCGCATGGTGCTTATGTTAGTGTAAGGAACTCGCAAGCAAAGTCTTCAACCAAGGGATGTACCAATATATCTAAAACTGATTGTAGCGCCACTTTACTCTAAGATGGTCACGAACAATCTCTATAACCACTCGCATGAATTCTTTGTCACAGATTTTAAATTCGGCACCTACCAAAGAAAAATTAAATAGTAAATACTTGTAGGTGCGAAATCACTTGAAAACTTACCATTTGCATCTACTAAATAGGGATCTTCAAAGCGATGCTCAAGTAGACTTAAAAAACTACAAATCTGGTTATGCAAGGTAGTACAATCCATCACTAGTTGATGTTTACGTGGCATATCTTGCATGGATGAAACTATACAAGAATGGACTGCTTTGGAATCTACAAATGAAACAATGAAATTAGTGTCGAACGAACTAAAAAACAAACCAACTACTGCGAACTCGATTCTCCAAACTCTCGTTCTCGAAGAAGCAAATTGCAAAGGCAATGGAAGGATCTATCTCGAACAGGTTATGGATACAAAGATGAAACAATTTCGACCCCTCTAACCCACAAAATTACGAACCTTGAATCTAATCGCGACCCACAACTCAACAAAATAGCTAACCAAGATGTGTTGGTAGACTGGCGCCACAATTCAACGTAGTCTTGAATTGATAAGTCAAAACTTGAACAAACGAGACATGACTCACTTTGTATCAAGGAACATTCCCAAGGAACAAGAAAGAGAAAACTGTCAAATTTTATTCATTATCTGATTTGACTATAAAAAACGTTGGCACTTGAGACTTATTTATAGTCTTTACAAAACTCAAAGATCTAAATCAACTTAGAAACAATTAAATATTTTCCTAAAACTCTAATTAGACTAACATAGGAAACTAACTAACTCAAATTGACTTAATTATGATCAACATGACCTTACCCTTTATTGTATGAAACTAATGGCTCAACATTAACTAATTAACCACCTATTATTTGTTGGAAATAGCGAAATGCACATGGCTGGAATGTTTCAAGCAAATGACACATAATAGTTATAAGTTAAAATAATGACAAATAATAGAAAACTACTCCAAACCAAGGAAGGGATCCAGATTTGTTGAGTTTTAATAGATCAACCGCTCTTTTATCTTAAATCATTTTTAGAATTTGATGCTATTGATCACATGCTCGTATCATTCCCCTCCTCTTTAAAGCGATTTACCTTGAAATCGATAGATTGAAGAAAATGTAGCAATTCGAGCAACATCTTCATGCGAGCATACCACATCGCATAGCGCTTATATAAGTGTAAGGAACTCACGAGCAAAGTCTTCAACCAAGGGATGTACCAATATATCTGAAACTGATTGTAGCGCCACTTTACTCTAAAATGGTCACGAACATCTCTATAACCACTCTCATGAATTCTTTGTCATGAATTTTAAATTCAGCACCTACCAAAGAAACTAAATAGTAAGTATTTGTAGGTGTGAAATCACTTAAAAACTTACCATTTGCATCAACTAAATAGGAAACTTTATAGCGATACTCGAGTAGACTTAAAAAACTCCAAATCTGGTTAAGCAAGTTAGTACAATCCATCACTAGTTGATGTTTATGTGGCATATCTTGTATGGATGAAACTAAACAAGAATGGACTGCTTTGGAATCTACAAATGAAACAATGAAATTAGTGTCGAACGAAGAAAAAAACAGACCAACTACTGCGAACTCGATTCTCCAAACTCTCGTTCTCAAAGAAAAGAATTGCACAGGCAGCGGAAGGATCTATCTCAAATAGGTTATGGATACAAAGATGAAACAATCTTGATCCCTCTAACCCACAAAATTACAAACCTTGAATCTAATCGCGATCCACAACTCAATAAAATAGCTAACCAAGATGTGTTGGTAGACTGGCGCCACAATTCAACGTGGTCTTGAATTGATAAGTCAAAACTTGAACAAACGAGACATGACTCGCTTTGTATCAAGGAACATTCCCAAGGAACAAGAAAGAGAAAACTCTCAAATTTTATTCATCATTTGATTTGACTATAAAAAACGTTGGCACTTGAGACTTATTTATAGTCTTTACAAAACTCAAAGATCTAAATCAACTTAGAAACAATTAAATATTTTTCTAAAACTCTAATTAGACTAACATAGGAAACTAACTAACCCAAATTGACTTAACCCAAATTAACCCAAATTAACTAACCCAAATTGACTCTCAAATTACCCTTTATTGTATGAAACTAATGGCTCAGCATTAACTAATTAATCACCTATTATTTGTTGGAAATAGCGAAATGCACATGGCTGGAATGTTTCAAGCAAATGACACATAATAGTTATAAGTTAAAATAATGACAAACAATAGAAAACTACTCCAAACCAAGGAAGGGATCCAGATTTATTGAGTTTCAATGGATCAACCGCATTTTTATCTTGAATCATCTTTAGAATTTGACGCCATTGATCACATGCTCGTATCAAGTTGCCTTGTATAGAAAGTTGTAGAAAGAGGACTTACTGTAGAATTTTCTAAAAACTTGTATAGCTTTCTTGGCTTGCCCATAAATAGGTCAATCCTCCTCATTTGTAACTAATCTTGTGGAGGTGTTCACAAGTGCAATAAAAGTTTTTCTTCGCTTCCAACATTTTCCTTCTTTGTTCTCTACTTTAGATTCCGCATATTTTCATACACTTAGTGTTTATACTGGACTACCAAACCGTTCATAGTTTAATTCTTGAACGATCGCTAGTACCACATGACGTGTTGGCTTATAGAAAATTAAGCAGCCCGTTAGAAAGGGAAGCAAACTCCTCTAGTATCCTCCTCCAAAACAAAAGAAATTCCTTCATCTTTTTTTATCTAGACCTGACACGAATCTGCTTAATATTTTCATTTATGGATATAGTTTTAATTTTGTTTATCCGAGCATGACTCGGACACGCTTAAACTAATATTAAAAATGAGTAGAATACGAAATATTGAGTTTCGTCTTGGGTTCGATCCGAACTCGTTTGAATAAGTAATTATTTTGATAATACATTTGAGTTTTTAATATTTGTTTGGATCCTTTAGAGCCTGTAATTTGTAGGCATTATAATAATTATCTAAAATAATTTTTTATTTTTAATTAAAATTTATGGTATGCAATTAATGTTTGTTTAGAAATATATTTTTTTCATTGCTTTGCCTTATTTTTTTAGACTGTATATATCCTACCAATACCTCGACCTAACCCGACACAGATTCAGAAGAAAAAGTTCAAGACCCGTTGGGTATTCGGGTTGAATGCAATACAAGTATATCTAAGCGGAGTTTAGATTCGAGTCCCCACCACCCTTTCCCTTCCCCTTTCCTTTAAAATCCACTCCTCCAACAATGTCCTCCCCACCATGAACTTCATCTCTCCCTTCTTCTTCCGTCCCTTTTAAACTTTGGACTCTACAATGTTTTGTCAGGATAAGGATGGAATCTGCTACTGTGTCACCAAATGTACTTGCTGTGATCACATCAGTGGCACTAGTATGTTATTTGGTATTTTTATGGGTTGCAGTGGAAAGAGATGTCCAATGGTGAACGAATAGTGCATGGCGTATATCAGTGTTCTTGGCCCCTTGTTCGGTATATCACTTCTTTTTTGTTTTTTAAAGATTTGTTTTGGATTTTTTTGGCTGATTTTTTGTTACTTTAATTCAGGGGTATTTGTCCTACCATAGACCGAAGGATTTGTCGGAGGTGTTGCTTAATGTCGTGCGGCTAATCATTTCTAAAAAAATGGAACATTTGCAATCATCCCTGGTGATCTTGTGTTCTTCAGGGCATTGTGACTTTTTAAACTAATTTGTATACGAAAAATAAATATATTTATAAATGGTTGATTTTGAATTTGATTTATAACTCACTTTGATTTTTGGTTGTTCTTTTATTTTTTTGATTTCCTTGTAGTTTATGACTTGTTGTGTTGGTGTTGATCGCGGATTTGATGCGATTAGAGTAGTAAATGATGTGGTGACATATGATTCTACTATTTTATTGTTAGTTTTGCTTTTAAAAGTATGCGAATTTCGTCCTCTATGTGCAACAAGTATTCCTTTCAATTGTATAAAATGTTTTTCTAAGTACTGAATTAAAATATTAAATTGATGTTTTGCAACAAGGTGGAGGCGGAAAGAAGGTGGATGGTAACTAATGAAGTGATGCTGAGAAAATTGTCACAATGACGTGAGTTTAATCCTTTATTTTGCTTTTGCTTTGATTGATTTAAGCTGAAAAGAGGTTAAGCTATTGATACTTTGTACTAATTACATGTTGTCAACTCTGCTTAACTATGGTCAACATGATCTTAACCTTTATTTTATGAAACTAATGACTCAACAATAACTAATTAACCGCCAGCTATTTACTGGAAATAGCGAAATACACATGGCTTCAATATTTCAAACAAATGGCACATAATAGTCATCAGTCAAAATAATGACAAGTTATGGAAAACTACTTCAAACCAAGGAAGGGATCCAGATTTGTTGAGTTTCAAAGGATCAACCGCTTTTTTATCTTGAATCATCTTTAGAATTTGACGCCATTGATCACATGCTCGTATCAAATTACCTTGTATAGAAAGTTCTAGAAAGAGAACTTTCTGTAGAATTCTCAAAAAACTTGTATAGCTTTCTTAGCTTGCCCATAAATTCGTCAATCCCCCTCATTTGTAACCAATCTTGTGGAGGTGTTCACAAGTGCAATACAAATTTTTCTTTTTCTTCCAACATTTTCCTTCTTTGTTCTCTACTTTAGATTCCGCACATTTTCGTACACTTAGTGTTTACACTGAACTACCAAACCGTTCATAGTTTAAGTCTTGAACGATCGCTAGTACCACATTGCGTGTTGGCTTATAGAAAATTAAACAACCCGTTACAAAGGGAAGCAAACTCCTCTAGTATCCTCCTCCAAAACAAAAGAAATTTCTTCATCTTTTTTTATCTATACCTGACCCGAATCCGCTTAATATTTTCATGTATGGATATAGTTTTAATTTTATTTATCCGAGCCTGGCTCGGACACGCTTAAACTAATCTAAAAAATGGGTAGAATACGAAATATTGAGTTTCGTCCCGGGTTCGATCCGAACTCATTTGAATAAATAATTATTTTGATAATATATTTGAGTATTTCATATTTGTTTGAATCCTTTAGAGACTGTAATTTGTAGGAATTATAATAATTATCGAAAATAATTTTTGATTTTTAATTGAAATTTATGATGTGCAATTAATGTTTGTTTAGAAATATATTTTCTTCATTGTTTTGACTAATTTTTTTTGGCTGGACATATCCTACCAATACCTAAACCTAATCAAACTCGGATCCAAAAGAATAATTTCAAGACCCGCTGCGTATTCGGGTTGAATCCGATACAAGTATATCTAAGCGGAGTTTAGATCCGAGTCCGAAATATTCAATTTTAATCCAGACCCGACTCGATTACAGTTCTATGTAATTTTGATTAAAAAAAATTTTTTTAAAAATTGGCTCTCTTCTTTGTCGTCCCACGAATATAAATGATTTCCTACGTTCTTTCTCCAACCAGAAAAGATGCCTCCCTTCTCTCTCCACTCCACCCCCACTTCCAACCCCCAACCTCATCTCCACCTTCCTCCGCAGTACTGCCCCCTCCGCCCTATTCCTCTCCTCCCACTACTCCGTTCCATTCGCCCCAACACCACCCTTTCCCTTTCCCTTTCCTTTAAAGTCTACTCCTCCAACAATGTAATCCCCACCATGAACTTCATCTCTCCCTCCCTCTTCCGTCCCTTTTAAAGTTTGGATTCTACCGTGTTTTGTCAGGATAAGGATGGAATCTGCTACTGTGCCACCAAATGTACTTGCTGTGATCACATCAGTGGCACTAGTATGTTATTTAGTATTTTTATGGGTTGAAGTCGAAAAAGATGTCCAATGATGAACGAACAGTGGCGTATATCAGTGTTCTTGGCCCCTTTTTCGGTATATCACTTCTTTTTTGTTTTTTAAAGATTTGTTTTGGATTTTTTTGGCTGATTTTTTGTTATTTTAATTCAGGGGTATTTGTCCTACCATAGACCGAAGGATTTGTCGGAGGCTTTGCTTAATGTCGTGCGGCTAATCATTTCTAAAAAAATGGAACATTTGCAATCATCCCTGGTGGTCCTGTGTTCTTCAGGGCATTGTGGCTTTTTAAACTAATTTGTATGCGAAAAATAAATATATTTATAAATGGTTGATTTTGAATTTGATTTATAACTTACTTTGATTTTTTGTTGTTCTTTTATTTTTTTGGTTTCCTTGTAGTTTATGACTTGTTGTGTTGGTGTTGATCACGGATTTGATGCGAGTATAGTAGTAAATGATAGGTTAACATATGATTCTACTATTTTATTGTTAGTTTTGCTTTTAAAAGTATGCGAATTTCGTCCTCTATATGCAACAAGTATTCCTTTCAATTGTATAAAATGTTTTTCTAAGTATTGAATTAAAATATTAAATTGATGTTTTGCAACAAGGTGGAGGCGGAAAGAAGGTGAACAGTAACTAATGAAGTGATGCTGAGAAAATTGTCACAATGACGTGAGTTTAATCCTTTATTTTGCTTTTGCTTTGATTGATTTAAGCTGAAAAGAGGTTAAGCTATTGATACTTTGTACTAATTACATGTTGTCAACTCTGCTTAACTATGGTCAACATGATCTTAACCTTTATTTTATGAAACTAATGACTCAACAATAACTAATTAACCGCCAGCTATTTACTGGAAATAGCGAAATACACATGGCTTCAATATTTCAAACAAATGGCACATAATAGTCATCAGTCAAAATAATGACAAGTTATGGAAAACTACTTCAAACCAAGGAAGGGATCCAGATTTGTTGAGTTTCAAAGGATCAACCGCTTTTTTATCTTGAATCATCTTTAGAATTTGACGCCATTGATCACATGCTCGTATCAAATTACCTTGTATAGAAAGTTCTAGAAAGAGAACTTTCTGTAGAATTCTCAAAAAACTTGTATAGCTTTCTTAGCTTGCCCATAAATTCGTCAATCCCCCTCATTTGTAACCAATCTTGTGGAGGTGTTCACAAGTGCAATACAAATTTTTCTTTTTCTTCCAACATTTTCCTTCTTTGTTCTCTACTTTAGATTCCGCACATTTTCGTACACTTAGTGTTTACACTGAACTACCAAACCGTTCATAGTTTAAGTCTTGAACGATCGCTAGTACCACATTGCGTGTTGGCTTATAGAAAATTAAACAACCCGTTACAAAGGGAAGCAAACTCCTCTAGTATCCTCCTCCAAAACAAAAGAAATTTCTTCATCTTTTTTTATCTATACCTGACCCGAATCCGTTTAATATTTTTCATGTATGGATATAGTTTTAATTTTATTTATCCGAGCCTGGCTCGGACACGCTTAAACTAATCTAAAAAATGGGTAGAATAGGAAATATTGAGTTTCGTCCCGGGTTCGATCCGAACTCATTTGAATAAATAATTATTTTGATAATATATTTGAGTATTTCATATTTGTTTGAATCCTTTAGAGACTGTAATTTGTAGGAATTATAATAATTATCGAAAATAATTTTTGATTTTTAATTGAAATTTATGATGTGCAATTAATGTTTGTTTAGAAATATATTTTCTTCATTGTTTTGACTAATTTTTTTTGGCTGGACATATCCTACCAATACCTAAACCTAATCAAACTCGGATCCAAAAGAATAATTTCAGGACCCGCTGCGTATTCGGGTTGAATCCGATACAAGTATATCTAAGCGGAGTTTAGATCCGAGTCCGAAATATTCAATTTTAATCCAGACCCGACTCGATTACAGTTCTATCTAATTTTGATTAAAAAAAATTTTTTTAAAAATTGGCTCTCTTCTTTGTCGTCCCACGAATATAAATGATTTCCTACGTTCTTTCTCCAACCAGAAAAGATGCCTCCCTTCTCTCTCCACTCCACCCCCACTTCCAACCCCCAACCTCATCTCCACCTTCCTCCGCAGTACTGCCCCCTCCGCCCTATTCCTCTCCTCCCACTACTCCGTTCCATTCGCCCCAACACCACCCTTTCCCTTTCCCTTTCCTTTAAAGTCTACTCCTCCAACAATGTAATCCCCACCATGAACTTCATCTCTCCCTCCCTCTTCCGTCCCTTTTAAAGTTTGGATTCTACCGTGTTTTGTCAGGATAAGGATGGAATCTGCTACTGTGCCACCAAATGTACTTGCTGTGATCACATCAGTGGCACTAGTATGTTATTTAGTATTTTTATGGGTTGAAGTCGAAAAAGATGTCCAATGATGAACGAACAGTGGCGTATATCAGTGTTCTTGGCCCCTTTTTCGGTATATCACATCTTTTTTGTTTTTTAAAGATTTGTTTTGGATTTTTTTGGCTGATTTTTTGTTACTTTAATTCAGGGGTATTTGTCCTACCATAGACCGAAGGATTTGTCGGAGGTGTTGCTTAATGTCGTGCGGCTAATCATTGCTAAAAAAATGGAACATTTGCAATCATCCCTGGTGATCTTGTGTTCTTCAGGGCATTGTGACTTTTTAAACTAATTTGTATACGAAAAATAAATATATTTATAAATGGTTGATTTTGAATTTGATTTATAACTCACTTTGATTTTTGGTTGTTCTTTTATTTTTTTGATTTCCTTGTAGTTTATGACTTGTTGTGTTGGTGTTGATCGCGGATTTGATGCGATTAGAGTAGTAAATGATGTGGTGACATATGATTCTACTATTTTATTGTTAGTTTTGCTTTTAAAAGTATGCGAATTTCGTCCTCTATATGCAACAAGTATTCCTTTCAATTGTATAAAATGTTTTTCTAAGTATTGAATTAAAATATTAAATTGATGTTTTGCAACAAGGTGGAGGCGGAAAGAAGGTGGATGGTAACTAATGAAGTGATGCTGAGAAAATTGTCACAATGACGTGAGTTTAATCCTTTATTTTGCTTTTGCTTTGATTGATTTAAGCTGAAAAGAGGTTAAGCTATTGATACTTTGTACTAATTACATGTTGTCAACTCTGCTTAACTATGGTCAACATGATCTTAACCTTTATTTTATGAAACTAATGACTCAACAATAACTAATTAACCGCCAGCTATTTACTGGAAATAGCGAAATACACATGGCTTCAATATTTCAAACAAATGGCACATAATAGTCATCAGTCAAAATAATGACAAGTTATGGAAAACTACTTCAAACCAAGGAAGGGATCCAGATTTGTTGAGTTTCAAAGGATCAACCGCTTTTTTATCTTGAATCATCTTTAGAATTTGACGCCATTGATCACATGCTCGTATCAAATTACCTTGTATAGAAAGTTCTAGAAAGAGAACTTTCTGTAGAATTCTCAAAAAACTTGTATAGCTTTCTTAGCTTGCCCATAAATTCGTCAATCCCCCTCATTTGTAACCAATCTTGTGGAGGTGTTCACAAGTGCAATACAAATTTTTCTTTTTCTTCCAACATTTTCCTTCTTTGTTCTCTACTTTAGATTCCGCACATTTTCGTACACTTAGTGTTTACACTGAACTACCAAATCGTTCATAGTTTAAGTCTTGAACGATCGCTAGTACCACATTGCGTGTTGGCTTATAGAAAATTAAACAACCCGTTACAAAGGGAAGCAAACTCCTCTAGTATCCTCCTCCAAAACAAAAGAAATTTCTTCATCTTTTTTTATCTATACCTGACCCGAATCCGTTTAATATTTTTCATGTATGGATATAGTTTTAATTTTATTTATCCGAGCCTGGCTCGGACACGCTTAAACTAATCTAAAAAATGGGTAGAATAGGAAATATTGAGTTTCGTCCCGGGTTCGATCCGAACTCATTTGAATAAATAATTATTTTGATAATATATTTGAGTATTTCATATTTGTTTGAATCCTTTAGAGACTGTAATTTGTAGGAATTATAATAATTATCGAAAATAATTTTTGATTTTTAATTGAAATTTATGATGTGCAATTAATTTTTGTTTAGAAATATATTTTCTTCATTGTTTTGACTAATTTTTTTTGGCTGGACATATCCTACCAATACCTAAACCTAATCAAACTCGGATCCAAAAGAATAATTTCAGGACCCGCTGCGTATTCGGGTTGAATCCGATACAAGTATATCTAAGCGGAGTTTAGATCCGAGTCCGAAATATTCAATTTTAATCCAGACCCGACTCGATTACAGTTCTATCTAATTTTGATTAAAAAAAATTTTTTTAAAAATTGGCTCTCTTCTTTGTCGTCCCACGAATATAAATGATTTCCTACGTTCTTTCTCCAACCAGAAAAGATGCCTCCCTTCTCTCTCCACTCCACCCCCACTTCCAACCCCCAACCTCATCTCCACCTTCCTCCGCAGTACTGCCCCCTCCGCCCTATTCCTCTCCTCCCACTACTCCGTTCCATTCCCCCCAACACCACCCTTTCCCTTTCCCTTTCCTTTAAAGTCTACTCCTCCAACAATGTAATCCCCACCATGAACTTCATCTCTCCCTCCCTCTTCCGTCCCTTTTAAAGTTTGGATTCTACCGTGTTTTGTCAGGATAAGGATGGAATCTGCTACTGTGCCACCAAATGTACTTGCTGTGATCACATCAGTGGCACTAGTATGTTATTTAGTATTTTTATGGGTTGAAGTCGAAAAAGATGTCCAATGATGAACGAACAGTGGCGTATATCAGTGTTCTTGGCCCCTTTTTCGGTATATCTCTTCTTTTTTGTTTTTTAAAGATTTGTTTTGGATTTTTTTGGCTGATTTTTTGTTATTTTAATTCAGGGGTATTTGTCCTACCATAGACCGAAGGATTTGTCGGAGGCTTTGCTTAATGTCGTGCGGCTAATCATTTCTAAAAAAATGGAACATTTGCAATCATCCCTGGTGGTCCTGTGTTCTTCAGGGCATTGTGGCTTTTTAAACTAATTTGTATGCGAAAAATAAATATATTTATAAATGGTTGATTTTGAATTTGATTTATAACTTACTTTGATTTTTTGTTGTTCTTTTATTTTTTTGGTTTCCTTGTAGTTTATGACTTGTTGTGTTGGTGTTGATCACGGATTTGATGCGAGTATAGTAGTAAATGATAGGTTAACATATGATTCTACTATTTTATTGTTAGTTTTGCTTTTAAAAGTATGCGAATTTCGTCCTCTATATGCAACAAGTATTCCTTTCAATTGTATAAAATGTTTTTCTAAGTATTGAATTAAAATATTAAATTGATGTTTTGCAACAAGGTGGAGGCGGAAAGAAGGTGAACAGTAACTAATGAAGTGATGCTGAGAAAATTGTCACAATGACGTGAGTTTAATCCTTTATTTTGCTTTTGCTTTGATTGATTTAAGCTGAAAAGAGGTTAAGCTATTGATACTTTGTACTAATTACATGTTGTCAACTCTGCTTAACTATGGTCAACATGATCTTAACCTTTATTTTATGAAACTAATGACTCAACAATAACTAATTAACCGCCAGCTATTTACTGGAAATAGCGAAATACACATGGCTTCAATATTTCAAACAAATGGCACATAATAGTCATCAGTCAAAATAATGACAAGTTATGGAAAACTACTTCAAACCAAGGAAGGGATCCAGATTTGTTGAGTTTCAAAGGATCAACCGCTTTTTTATCTTGAATCATCTTTAGAATTTGACGCCATTGATCACATGCTCGTATCAAATTACCTTGTATAGAAAGTTCTAGAAAGAGAACTTTCTGTAGAATTCTCAAAAAACTTGTATAGCTTTCTTAGCTTGCCCATAAATTCGTCAATCCCCCTCATTTGTAACCAATCTTGTGGAGGTGTTCACAAGTGCAATACAAATTTTTCTTTTTCTTCCAACATTTTCCTTCTTTGTTCTCTACTTTAGATTCCGCACATTTTCGTACACTTAGTGTTTACACTGAACTACCAAACCGTTCATAGTTTAAGTCTTGAACGATCGCTAGTACCACATTGCGTGTTGGCTTATAGAAAATTAAACAACCCGTTACAAAGGGAAGCAAACTCCTCTAGTATCCTCCTCCAAAACAAAAGAAATTTCTTCATCTTTTTTTATCTATACCTGACCCGAATCCGCTTAATATTTTCATATATGGATATAGTTTTAATTTTATTTATCCGAGCCTGGCTCGGACACGCTTAAACTAATCTAAAAAATGGGTAGAATACGAAATATTGAGTTTCGTCCCGGGTTCGATCCGAACTCATTTGAATAAATAATTATTTTGATAATATATTTGAGTATTTCATATTTGTTTGAATCCTTTAGAGACTGTAATTTGTAGGAATTATAATAATTATCGAAAATAATTTTTGATTTTTAATTGAAATTTATGATGTGCAATTAATGTTTGTTTAGAAATATATTTTCTTCATTGTTTTGACTAATTTTTTTTGGCTGGACATATCCTACCAATACCTAAACCTAATCAAACTCGGATCCAAAAGAATAATTTCAAGACCCGCTGCGTATTCGGGTTGAATCCGATACAAGTATATCTAAGCGGAGTTTAGATCCGAGTCCGAAATATTCAATTTTAATCCAGACCCGACTCGATTACAGTTCTATGTAATTTTGATTAAAAAAATTTTTTTTAAAAATTGGCTCTCTTCTTTGTCGTCCCACGAATATAAATGATTTCCTACGTTCTTTCTCCAACCAGAAAAGATGCCTCCCTTCTCTCTCCACTCCACCCCCACTTCCAACCCCCAACCTCATCTCCACCTTCCTCCGCAGTACTGCCCCCTCCGCCCTATTCCTCTCCTCCCACTACTCCGTTCCATTCGCCCCAACACCACCCTTTCCCTTTCCCTTTCCTTTAAAGTCTACTCCTCCAACAATGTAATCCCCACCATGAACTTCATCTCTCCCTCCCTCTTCCGTCCCTTTTAAAGTTTGGATTCTACCGTGTTTTGTCAGGATAAGGATGGAATCTGCTACTGTGCCACCAAATGTACTTGCTGTGATCACATCAGTGGCACTAGTATGTTATTTAGTATTTTTATGGGTTGAAGTCGAAAAAGATGTCCAATGATGAACGAACAGTGGCGTATATCAGTGTTCTTGGCCCCTTTTTCGGTATATCACATCTTTTTTGTTTTTTAAAGATTTGTTTTGGATTTTTTTGGCTGATTTTTTGTTACTTTAATTCAGGGGTATTTGTCCTACCATAGACCGAAGGATTTGTCGGAGGTGTTGCTTAATGTCGTGCGGCTAATCATTGCTAAAAAAATGGAACATTTGCAATCATCCCTGGTGATCTTGTGTTCTTCAGGGCATTGTGACTTTTTAAACTAATTTGTATACGAAAAATAAATATATTTATAAATGGTTGATTTTGAATTTGATTTATAACTCACTTTGATTTTTGGTTGTTCTTTTATTTTTTTGATTTCCTTGTAGTTTATGACTTGTTGTGTTGGTGTTGATCGCGGATTTGATGCGATTAGAGTAGTAAATGATGTGGTGACATATGATTCTACTATTTTATTGTTAGTTTTGCTTTTAAAAGTATGCGAATTTCGTCCTCTATATGCAACAAGTATTCCTTTCAATTGTATAAAATGTTTTTCTAAGTATTGAATTAAAATATTAAATTGATGTTTTGCAACAAGGTGGAGGCGGAAAGAAGGTGGATGGTAACTAATGAAGTGATGCTGAGAAAATTGTCACAATGACGTGAGTTTAATCCTTTATTTTGCTTTTGCTTTGATTGATTTAAGCTGAAAAGAGGTTAAGCTATTGATACTTTGTACTAATTACATGTTGTCAACTCTGCTTAACTATGGTCAACATGATCTTAACCTTTATTTTATGAAACTAATGACTCAACAATAACTAATTAACCGCCAGCTATTTACTGGAAATAGCGAAATACACATGGCTTCAATATTTCAAACAAATGGCACATAATAGTCATCAGTCAAAATAATGACAAGTTATGGAAAACTACTTCAAACCAAGGAAGGGATCCAGATTTGTTGAGTTTCAAAGGATCAACCGCTTTTTTATCTTGAATCATCTTTAGAATTTGACGCCATTGATCACATGCTCGTATCAAATTACCTTGTATAGAAAGTTCTAGAAAGAGAACTTTCTGTAGAATTCTCAAAAAACTTGTATAGCTTTCTTAGCTTGCCCATAAATTCGTCAATCCCCCTCATTTGTAACCAATCTTGTGGAGGTGTTCACAAGTGCAATACAAATTTTTCTTTTTCTTCCAACATTTTCCTTCTTTGTTCTCTACTTTAGATTCCGCACATTTTCGTACACTTAGTGTTTACACTGAACTACCAAATCGTTCATAGTTTAAGTCTTGAACGATCGCTAGTACCACATTGCGTGTTGGCTTATAGAAAATTAAACAACCCGTTACAAAGGGAAGCAAACTCCTCTAGTATCCTCCTCCAAAACAAAAGAAATTTCTTCATCTTTTTTTATCTATACCTGACCCGAATCCGTTTAATATTTTTCATGTATGGATATAGTTTTAATTTTATTTATCCGAGCCTGGCTCGGACACGCTTAAACTAATCTAAAAAATGGGTAGAATACGAAATATTGAGTTTCGTCCCGGGTTCGATCCGAACTCATTTGAATAAATAATTATTTTGATAATATATTTGAGTATTTCATATTTGTTTGAATCCTTTAGAGACTGTAATTTGTAGGAATTATAATAATTATCGAAAATAATTTTTGATTTTTAATTGAAATTTATGATGTGCAATTAATGTTTGTTTAGAAATATATTTTCTTCATTGTTTTGACTAATTTTTTTTGGCTGGACATATCCTACCAATACCTAAACCTAATCAAACTCGGATCCAAAAGAATAATTTCAAGACCCGCTGCGTATTCGGGTTGAATCCGATACAAGTATATCTAAGCGGAGTTTAGATCCGAGTCCGAAATATTCAATTTTAATCCAGACCCGACTCGATTACAGTTCTATGTAATTTTGATTAAAAAAAATTTTTTTAAAAATTGGCTCTCTTCTTTGTCGTCCCACGAATATAAATGATTTCCTACGTTCTTTCTCCAACCAGAAAAGATGCCTCCCTTCTCTCTCCACTCCACCCCCACTTCCAACCCCCAACCTCATCTCCACCTTCCTCCGCAGTACTGCCCCCTCCGCCCTATTCCTCTCCTCCCACTACTCCGTTCCATTCGCCCCAACACCACCCTTTCCCTTTCCCTTTCCTTTAAAGTCTACTCCTCCAACAATGTAATCCCCACCATGAACTTCATCTCTCCCTCCCTCTTCCGTCCCTTTTAAAGTTTGGATTCTACCGTGTTTTGTCAGGATAAGGATGGAATCTGCTACTGTGCCACCAAATGTACTTGCTGTGATCACATCAGTGGCACTAGTATGTTATTTAGTATTTTTATGGGTTGAAGTCGAAAAAGATGTCCAATGATGAACGAACAGTGGCGTATATCAGTGTTCTTGGCCCCTTTTTCGGTATATCTCTTCTTTTTTGTTTTTTAAAGATTTGTTTTGGATTTTTTTGGCTGATTTTTTGTTACTTTAATTCAGGGGTATTTGTCCTACCATAGACCGAAGGATTTGTCGGAGGCTTTGCTTAATGTCGTGCGGCTAATCATTTCTAAAAAAATGGAACATTTGCAATCATCCCTGGTGGTCCTGTGTTCTTCAGGGCATTGTGGCTTTTTAAACTAATTTGTATGCGAAAAATAAATATATTTATAAATGGTTGATTTTGAATTTGATTTATAACTTACTTTGATTTTTTGTTGTTCTTTTATTTTTTTGGTTTCCTTGTAGTTTATGACTTGTTGTGTTGGTGTTGATCACGGATTTGATGCGAGTATAGTAGTAAATGATAGGTTAACATATGATTCTACTATTTTATTGTTAGTTTTGCTTTTAAAAGTATGCGAATTTCGTCCTCTATATGCAACAAGTATTCCTTTCAATTGTATAAAATGTTTTTCTAAGTATTGAATTAAAATATTAAATTGATGTTTTGCAACAAGGTGGAGGCGGAAAGAAGGTGAACAGTAACTAATGAAGTGATGCTGAGAAAATTGTCACAATGACGTGAGTTTAATCCTTTATTTTGCTTTTGCTTTGATTGATTTAAGCTGAAAAGAGGTTAAGCTATTGATACTTTGTACTAATTACATGTTGTCAACTCTGCTTAACTATGGTCAACATGATCTTAACCTTTATTTTATGAAACTAATGACTCAACAATAACTAATTAACCGCCAGCTATTTACTGGAAATAGCGAAATACACATGGCTTCAATATTTCAAACAAATGGCACATAATAGTCATCAGTCAAAATAATGACAAGTTATGGAAAACTACTTCAAACCAAGGAAGGGATCCAGATTTGTTGAGTTTCAAAGGATCAACCGCTTTTTTATCTTGAATCATCTTTAGAATTTGACGCCATTGATCACATGCTCGTATCAAATTACCTTGTATAGAAAGTTCTAGAAAGAGAACTTTCTGTAGAATTCTCAAAAAACTTGTATAGCTTTCTTAGCTTGCCCATAAATTCGTCAATCCCCCTCATTTGTAACCAATCTTGTGGAGGTGTTCACAAGTGCAATACAAATTTTTCTTTTTCTTCCAACATTTTCCTTCTTTGTTCTCTACTTTAGATTCCGCACATTTTCGTACACTTAGTGTTTACACTGAACTACCAAACCGTTCATAGTTTAAGTCTTGAACGATCGCTAGTACCACATTGCGTGTTGGCTTATAGAAAATTAAACAACCCGTTACAAAGGGAAGCAAACTCCTCTAGTATCCTCCTCCAAAACAAAAGAAATTTCTTCATCTTTTTTTATCTATACCTGACCCGAATCCGTTTAATATTTTTCATGTATGGATATAGTTTTAATTTTATTTATCCGAGCCTGGCTCGGACACGCTTAAACTAATCTAAAAAATGGGTAGAATAGGAAATATTGAGTTTCGTCCCGGGTTCGATCCGAACTCATTTGAATAAATAATTATTTTGATAATATATTTGAGTATTTCATATTTGTTTGAATCCTTTAGAGACTGTAATTTGTAGGAATTATAATAATTATCGAAAATAATTTTTGATTTTTAATTGAAATTTATGATGTGCAATTAATGTTTGTTTAGAAATATATTTTCTTCATTGTTTTGACTAATTTTTTTTGGCTGGACATATCCTACCAATACCTAAACCTAATCAAACTCGGATCCAAAAGAATAATTTCAAGACCCGCTGCGTATTCGGGTTGAATCCGATACAAGTATATCTAAGCGGAGTTTAGATCCGAGTCCGAAATATTCAATTTTAATCCAGACCCGACTCGATTACAGTTCTATGTAATTTTGATTAAAAAAATTTTTTTTAAAAATTGGCTCTCTTCTTTGTCGTCCCACGAATATAAATGATTTCCTACGTTCTTTCTCCAACCAGAAAAGATGCCTCCCTTCTCTCTCCACTCCACCCCCACTTCCAACCCCCAACCTCATCTCCACCTTCCTCCGCAGTACTGCCCCCTCCGCCCTATTCCTCTCCTCCCACTACTCCGTTCCATTCGCCCCAACACCACCCTTTCCCTTTCCCTTTCCTTTAAAGTCTACTCCTCCAACAATGTAATCCCCACCATGAACTTCATCTCTCCCTCCCTCTTCCGTCCCTTTTAAAGTTTGGATTCTACCGTGTTTTGTCAGGATAAGGATGGAATCTGCTACTGTGCCACCAAATGTACTTGCTGTGATCACATCAGTGGCACTAGTATGTTATTTAGTATTTTTATGGGTTGAAGTCGAAAAAGATGTCCAATGATGAACGAACAGTGGCGTATATCAGTGTTCTTGGCCCCTTTTTCGGTATATCACATCTTTTTTGTTTTTTAAAGATTTGTTTTGGATTTTTTTGGCTGATTTTTTGTTACTTTAATTCAGGGGTATTTGTCCTACCATAGACCGAAGGATTTGTCGGAGGTGTTGCTTAATGTCGTGCGGCTAATCATTGCTAAAAAAATGGAACATTTGCAATCATCCCTGGTGATCTTGTGTTCTTCAGGGCATTGTGACTTTTTAAACTAATTTGTATACGAAAAATAAATATATTTATAAATGGTTGATTTTGAATTTGATTTATAACTCACTTTGATTTTTGGTTGTTCTTTTATTTTTTTGATTTCCTTGTAGTTTATGACTTGTTGTGTTGGTGTTGATCGCGGATTTGATGCGATTAGAGTAGTAAATGATGTGGTGACATATGATTCTACTATTTTATTGTTAGTTTTGCTTTTAAAAGTATGCGAATTTCGTCCTCTATATGCAACAAGTATTCCTTTCAATTGTATAAAATGTTTTTCTAAGTATTGAATTAAAATATTAAATTGATGTTTTGCAACAAGGTGGAGGCGGAAAGAAGGTGGATGGTAACTAATGAAGTGATGCTGAGAAAATTGTCACAATGACGTGAGTTTAATCCTTTATTTTGCTTTTGCTTTGATTGATTTAAGCTGAAAAGAGGTTAAGCTATTGATACTTTGTACTAATTACATGTTGTCAACTCTGCTTAACTATGGTCAACATGATCTTAACCTTTATTTTATGAAACTAATGACTCAACAATAACTAATTAACCGCCAGCTATTTACTGGAAATAGCGAAATACACATGGCTTCAATATTTCAAACAAATGGCACATAATAGTCATCAGTCAAAATAATGACAAGTTATGGAAAACTACTTCAAACCAAGGAAGGGATCCAGATTTGTTGAGTTTCAAAGGATCAACCGCTTTTTTATCTTGAATCATC
The DNA here is from genome assembly GCF_003713205.1 of Coffea eugenioides. Lineage (NCBI taxonomy): Eukaryota > Viridiplantae > Streptophyta > Magnoliopsida > Gentianales > Rubiaceae > Coffea > Coffea eugenioides. Next base: position 43,271,094 of record NC_040036.1, on the reverse strand, counting down.
TTTAGAATTTGACGCCATTGATCACATGCTCGTATCAAATTACCTTGTATAGAAAGTTCTAGAAAGAGAACTTTCTGTAGAATTCTCAAAAAACTTGTATAGCTTTCTTAGCTTGCCCATAAATTCGTCAATCCCCCTCATTTGTAACCAATCTTGTGGAGGTGTTCACAAGTGCAATACAAATTTTTCTTTTTCTTCCAACATTTTCCTTCTTTGTTCTCTACTTTAGATTCCGCACATTTTCGTACACTTAGTGTTTACACTGAACTACCAAATCGTTCATAGTTTAAGTCTTGAACGATCGCTAGTACCACATTGCGTGTTGGCTTATAGAAAATTAAACAACCCGTTACAAAGGGAAGCAAACTCCTCTAGTATCCTCCTCCAAAACAAAAGAAATTTCTTCATCTTTTTTTATCTATACCTGACCCGAATCCGTTTAATATTTTTCATGTATGGATATAGTTTTAATTTTATTTATCCGAGCCTGGCTCGGACACGCTTAAACTAATCTAAAAAATGGGTAGAATAGGAAATATTGAGTTTCGTCCCGGGTTCGATCCGAACTCATTTGAATAAATAATTATTTTGATAATATATTTGAGTATTTCATATTTGTTTGAATCCTTTAGAGACTGTAATTTGTAGGAATTATAATAATTATCGAAAATAATTTTTGATTTTTAATTGAAATTTATGATGTGCAATTAATGTTTGTTTAGAAATATATTTTCTTCATTGTTTTGACTAATTTTTTTTGGCTGGACATATCCTACCAATACCTAAACCTAATCAAACTCGGATCCAAAAGAATAATTTCAAGACCCGCTGCGTATTCGGGTTGAATCCGATACAAGTATATCTAAGCGGAGTTTAGATCCGAGTCCGAAATATTCAATTTTAATCCAGACCCGACTCGATTACAGTTCTATGTAATTTTGATTAAAAAAAATTTTTTTAAAAATTGGCTCTCTTCTTTGTCGTCCCACGAATATAAATGATTTCCTACGTTCTTTCTCCAACCAGAAAAGATGCCTCCCTTCTCTCTCCACTCCACCCCCACTTCCAACCCCCAACCTCATCTCCACCTTCCTCCGCAGTACTGCCCCCTCCGCCCTATTCCTCTCCTCCCACTACTCCGTTCCATTCGCCCCAACACCACCCTTTCCCTTTCCCTTTCCTTTAAAGTCTACTCCTCCAACAATGTAATCCCCACCATGAACTTCATCTCTCCCTCCCTCTTCCGTCCCTTTTAAAGTTTGGATTCTACCGTGTTTTGTCAGGATAAGGATGGAATCTGCTACTGTGCCACCAAATGTACTTGCTGTGATCACATCAGTGGCACTAGTATGTTATTTAGTATTTTTATGGGTTGAAGTCGAAAAAGATGTCCAATGATGAACGAACAGTGGCGTATATCAGTGTTCTTGGCCCCTTTTTCGGTATATCACATCTTTTTTGTTTTTTAAAGATTTGTTTTGGATTTTTTTGGCTGATTTTTTGTTACTTTAATTCAGGGGTATTTGTCCTACCATAGACCGAAGGATTTGTCGGAGGTGTTGCTTAATGTCGTGCGGCTAATCATTGCTAAAAAAATGGAACATTTGCAATCATCCCTGGTGATCTTGTGTTCTTCAGGGCATTGTGACTTTTTAAACTAATTTGTATACGAAAAATAAATATATTTATAAATGGTTGATTTTGAATTTGATTTATAACTCACTTTGATTTTTGGTTGTTCTTTTATTTTTTTGATTTCCTTGTAGTTTATGACTTGTTGTGTTGGTGTTGATCGCGGATTTGATGCGATTAGAGTAGTAAATGATGTGGTGACATATGATTCTACTATTTTATTGTTAGTTTTGCTTTTAAAAGTATGCGAATTTCGTCCTCTATGTGCAACAAGTATTCCTTTCAATTGTATAAAATGTTTTTCTAAGTACTGAATTAAAATATTAAATTGATGTTTTGCAACAAGGTGGAGGCGGAAAGAAGGTGGATGGTAACTAATGAAGTGATGCTGAGAAAATTGTCACAATGACGTGAGTTTAATCCTTTATTTTGCTTTTGCTTTGATTGATTTAAGCTGAAAAGAGGTTAAGCTATTGATACTTTGTACTAATTACATGTTGTCAACTCTGCTTAACTATGGTCAACATGATCTTAACCTTTATTTTATGAAACTAATGACTCAACAATAACTAATTAACCGCCAGCTATTTACTGGAAATAGCGAAATACACATGGCTTCAATATTTCAAACAAATGGCACATAATAGTCATCAGTCAAAATAATGACAAGTTATGGAAAACTACTTCAAACCAAGGAAGGGATCCAGATTTGTTGAGTTTCAAAGGATCAACCGCTTTTTTATCTTGAATCATCTTTAGAATTTGACGCCATTGATCACATGCTCGTATCAAATTACCTTGTATAGAAAGTTCTAGAAAGAGAACTTTCTGTAGAATTCTCAAAAAACTTGTATAGCTTTCTTAGCTTGCCCATAAATTCGTCAATCCCCCTCATTTGTAACCAATCTTGTGGAGGTGTTCACAAGTGCAATACAAATTTTTCTTTTTCTTCCAACATTTTCCTTCTTTGTTCTCTACTTTAGATTCCGCACATTTTCGTACACTTAGTGTTTACACTGAACTACCAAACCGTTCATAGTTTAAGTCTTGAACGATCGCTAGTACCACATTGCGTGTTGGCTTATAGAAAATTAAACAACCCGTTACAAAGGGAAGCAAACTCCTCTAGTATCCTCCTCCAAAACAAAAGAAATTTCTTCATCTTTTTTTATCTATACCTGACCCGAATCCGCTTAATATTTTCATATATGGATATAGTTTTAATTTTATTTATCCGAGCCTGGCTCGGACACGCTTAAACTAATCTAAAAAATGGGTAGAATACGAAATATTGAGTTTCGTCCCGGGTTCGATCCGAACTCATTTGAATAAATAATTATTTTGATAATATATTTGAGTATTTCATATTTGTTTGAATCCTTTAGAGACTGTAATTTGTAGGAATTATAATAATTATCGAAAATAATTTTTGATTTTTAATTGAAATTTATGATGTGCAATTAATGTTTGTTTAGAAATATATTTTCTTCATTGTTTTGACTAATTTTTTTTGGCTGGACATATCCTACCAATACCTAAACCTAATCAAACTCGGATCCAAAAGAATAATTTCAGGACCCGCTGCGTATTCGGGTTGAATCCGATACAAGTATATCTAAGCGGAGTTTAGATCCGAGTCCGAAATATTCAATTTTAATCCAGACCCGACTCGATTACAGTTCTATCTAATTTTGATTAAAAAAAATTTTTTTAAAAATTGGCTCTCTTCTTTGTCGTCCCACGAATATAAATGATTTCCTACGTTCTTTCTCCAACCAGAAAAGATGCCTCCCTTCTCTCTCCACTCCACCCCCACTTCCAACCCCCAACCTCATCTCCACCTTCCTCCGCAGTACTGCCCCCTCCGCCCTATTCCTCTCCTCCCACTACTCCGTTCCATTCGCCCCAACACCACCCTTTCCCTTTCCCTTTCCTTTAAAGTCTACTCCTCCAACAATGTAATCCCCACCATGAACTTCATCTCTCCCTCCCTCTTCCGTCCCTTTTAAAGTTTGGATTCTACCGTGTTTTGTCAGGATAAGGATGGAATCTGCTACTGTGCCACCAAATGTACTTGTTGTGATCACATCAGTGGCACTAGTATGTTATTTGGTATTTTTATGGGTTGAAATGGAAAAAGATGTCCAATGGTGAACGAACAGTGGCGTATATCAGTGTTCTTGGCCCCTTTTTCGGTATATCGCTTCTTTTTTGTTTTTTAATGATTTGTTTTGGATTTTTTTGGCTGATTTTTTGTTATTTTAATTCAGAGGTATTTGTCCTACCATAGACCGAAGGATTTGTCAGAGGCATTGCTTAATGTCGTGCGGCTAATCATTTCTAAAAAATGGAACATTTGCAATCATCCCTGGTGGTCTTGTGTTCTTCAGAGCATTGTGGCTTTTTAAACCAATTTGTATGCGAAAACCAAATATATTTTTAAATGGTTGATTTTGATTTTGATTTATAACTTACTTCGATTTTTTGTTGTTCTTTTATTTTTTTGGTTTCCTTGTAGTTTATGACTTGTGTTGGTGTTGATCGCGGATTTGATGCGATTAGAGTAATAAATGATGTGGTGACATATGATTATACTATTTTATTATTAGTTTTGCTTTTAAAAGTATGCGGATTTCGTCCTCTAAGTGCAACAAGTATTCCTTTCAATTATATAAAATATTTTTCTAAGTATTGAATTAAAATATTAAATTGATGTTTTGCAGCAAGGTGGAGGCGGAAAGAAGGTGGACAGTAACTAATGAAATAACGCTGAGAAAATTGTCACAATGATGTGAGTTTAACCTTTCTATTGCTTTTGCTTTGATTGATTTAAGCTAACAAGAGGTTAAGCTATTGATACTTTATACTAATTACATGTTGCCAACTTTGCTTAACTATGGTCAACATGATCTTAACCTTTATTTTATGAAACTAATGACTCAACAATAACTAATTAACCACCTGCTATTTGTTGGAAATAGCGAAATACACATGGCTTCAATATTTCAAACAAATGACACATAATAGTTATAAGTCAAAATAATGACAAGTTATGGAAAACTACTCCAAACCACCGAAGAGATCCAGATTTGTTGAGTTTCAATGGATCAACCGCTCTTTTATCTTAAATCATCTTTAGAATTTGACGCCATTGATCACATGCTCGTATCAAGTTGCCTTGTATTGAAAGTTCTAGAAAGAGAACTTACTGTAGAATTCTTTAAAAACTTGTATAGTTTTCCTGGTTTGCCCATAAATAGGTCAATTCCCTTCATTTGTAACCAATCTTGTGGAGGTGTTCACAAGTGCAATATAAGTTTTTCTTCGCTTCCAACATTTTCCTTCTCTGATGTCTACTTTAGATTCCGGAAATTTTCGTACACTTAGTGTTTATACTAAACTACCAAACTATTCATAGTTTAAATCTTGAACGATCACTAGTACCATATGGCGTGTTGGCTTCTAGAAAATTATGCAGCTCGTTACAAAGGGAAGCAAACTCCTCTAGTATCCTCCTCCAAAACAAAAGAAATTCCTTCATCTTTTTTTATCTAGACCTTACTCGAATCCGCTTAATATTTTCATGTATGGATATAGTTTTAATTTTGTTTATCCGAGCCTGGCTCGGACACGCTTAAACTAATCTAAAAAATGGGTAGAATACGAAATATTGAGTTTCGTCCCGGGTTCAATCTGAACTCGTTTGAATAAGTAATTATTTTGATAATATATTTGAGTATTTCATATTTGTTTGGATCCTTTAGAAACTGTAATTTGTAGGCATTATAATAATTATCTAAAATAATTTTTTATTTTTAATTGGAATTTAGGGTGTGCAATTAATGTTTGTTTAGAAATATATTTTCTTCATTTTTTTGACTAATTTTTTTTGGCTGGATATATCCTACCAATACCTGAACCTAATCAGAGTCGGATCCAGAAGAATAAGTTTAAAACCCGTTGGGTATTCGGTTTGAATTCGATACAAGTATATCTAAGCGGAGTTTAGATCCGAGTTCGAAATATTCAATTTTAATCCAGATCTGACTCGATTACAGCTTTATCTAATTTTGATAAAAAAAAATTAAAAAAAAAATTGGCTCTCTTCTTGGTCACCCTACGAATATAAATGCTTTCCTACGTTGTTTCTCCAACCAGAAAAGATGCCTACCTTCTCTCTCCACTCCACCCCCACTTTCAACCCCCAACCTCATCTCCACCTTTCTCCGCTGCACCGCTCCCTTCGCCCTACCCCTCTCCTCTCACTACTCCGTTCCGTTCCCCTCACCACCACCCTTTCCCTTAAAGTGTACTTCTCCAGCAATGTCCTCCCCACCACGAACCTCATCTCCCCCTCCCTCTTCCGTCCCTTTTAAACTTTGGACTTTATACCATGTTTTGCCTGAATAAGGATGGAATCTGCTACTGTACCAACAAATGTACTTGATGTGATCACATCAGTGGCACTAATAGGTTATTTGGTATTTTTGTGGGTTGAAGTGGAAAGAGATGTCCAATGATGAACGAATAGAGGCGTATATTAGTGTTCTTGGCCCATCTTTTCGGTATATCACTTCTTTTTTGTTTTTTAAAGATTTGTTTTGGATTTTTTTGGCTGGTTTTTTGTTATTTTAATTCAGGGTTATTTGTCCTACCATAGACGGAATAATTTGTCAAAGGTGTTGCATAATGTCGTGCTGCTCATGATTTCTAAAAAAATGGAACATTTGCAATCATCCCTGGTGGTTTTGTGTTCTATAGGGCATTGTGGCTTTTTAAACTAGTATGGATGCGAAAACCAAATATATTTATAAATGGTTGATTTTGATTTTGATTTATAACTTACTTTGATTTTTAGTTGTTCTTTAATTTTTTTTGTTTCCTTGTAGTTTATGGCTTGTTGTGTTGGTGTTAATTGCAGATTTGATGCGATTAGAGTAGTAAATGATGTGGTGCCATATGATTCTACTATTTTATTATTAGTTTTGCTTTTAAAAGTATGCGGATTTCGTCCTCTTAGTGCAACAAGCATTCATTTCAACTGTATAAAATGTTTTTCTAAATCTTGAATTAAAATATTAAATTGATGTTTTGCAACAAGGTGGAGGTGGAAAGAACGTGGACAGTAACCAATAAAGTGAGGCTAAGAAAATTGTCACAATGACGTGAGTTTAATCCTTTCTATTGCTTTTGCTTTGATTGATTTAAGCTGAAAAGAGGTTAAGTTATTGGTAATTTGTACTAATTACATCTTGTAAAATGTTAAATTTGGAAATTTTTAATCAGTACTGATTTGCATATTATGTGTTTTTTGTTCAGGATTATTTTTGCATATTCAATGCCAGATTTTTGCTTTGAAGTTGGGTCAGTTACAGTTGATTGAGTGAATGAAATCTCTTAACCCCCATAATTTTGCAATTGTTTTTGAAGTCCACCATAAATTTCTACTAAACCCACTAATCCATTCCCCTAGATGATTGTATATGATTCTTTCAACTCCTGCTGGTCTTGGGTTTCTAAGTGAAGCACCATCAGTATTGAGCAGAAATAATTAGATTCTCTCCTTAACTATTACAATTCAAAAGCTCACACATCAAGTTGACACAGATCACACTGTTTCCACTAATCGTGCCCGGCCGACCAGTCATGCACTATTGTACATTGTGTTTTAGAAGAAAAATCAGGACCGTTAATAGACCCACACCTCATTCCCCCAAATAAGTGTCAAGCCTTGGAGACTTGCCTAAACATGGAGGTTACACCAAATGTTGTTAGAAGTATATATCAAATTCTAGAGACTTCCAAAATGTTATAGATTGTTCAAGATTTTTGTGGAATGCCCTAGAGGTTTGTATATAAGAGTTGTGATGTAAACTCGATTCTCCAAACTCCAGCTCTTGAAGAAACGAATTGCACTAGCAGCGGAAGGATCTATTTCGACCAGGTTATAGATACAAAGATGGAACAACCTCGACCCCTCTAACCCACAAATTTGTGAATCTTGAATCTAATTGCGACCCACAAATCAATAAGATAGCAAACCAAGATGTGTTGGTACAATAACGCTACAATTCAACGTGGTATTGAATTGATAAGTCAAAATTTGAACAAAGGAGAAACGACTCACTTTGTATTAAGGAACATTCCCAACGAACAAGAAAGAGAAAAACTCTCAAATTTTATTCATCATTTGATTTAACTATGAAAAACGTTGACACTTGAGACTTATTTATAGTTTTTTACAAAACTCAAAGATCTAAATCAACTTAGAAACAATTAACTATTTTTCTAAAACTCCAATTCGACTAGAATAGGAAACTAACTAATTCAAATTGGTTTAACTATGGTAAACATGACTTTAGCCTTTATTGTATGAAACTAATGACTTGACATTAACTAATTAACTACCTGCTATTTGCTGAAAATAGGGAAAAACACATGACTGGAATATTTCAAGCAAATGACTCATAATAGTTATAAGTCAAAATAATGACAAGCTATAGAAAACTACTCCAAACCAAGGAAGGGATCCAAATTTGTTGAGTTTCAATGGATCAACCGCTCTTTTATCTTGAATCATCTTTAGAATTTGACGCCATTGATCACATGTTTGTATCATTCCCCCCCTCTTTAAAGCTATTTGCCCTCAAATCGATAGATTGTAGAAAATGCAGCAATTCGGGCAACATCTTCATGCGAGTATACCACATCGCATGGCGCTTATGTAGGTGTAAGGAACTCATGAGCAAAGTTTTCAACCAAGGGATGTACCAATGTATCTGAAACTAATTGTAGCGCCACTTTGCTCTAAGATGTTCACGAACAATCTCTATAACCACTCGCATGAATTCTTTGTCACGGATTTTAAATTCGGCAACTACAAAAGAAACTAAATAGTAAGTACTTGTAGGTGTGAAATCACTTGAAAACTTACCATTTGCATCTACTAAATAGGGATCTTCAAAGCGATGCTCGTGTAGACTTAAAAAACTCCAAATCTGGTTATGTAAGGTTGTACAATCCATCACTAGTTGATGTTTATGTGGCATATATCTTGCATGGATGAAACTAAACAAGAATAAACAGTTTTGGAATCTACAAATGAAACAATGAAATTAGTATCGAACGAAATAAAAAACAGACTAACTACTGTGAGCTCGATTCTCCAAACTCTCATTCTCGAAGAAAACGAATTGCACAGGCAGCGAAAAGATCTATCTCGAACAGGTTATGGATACAAAGATGAAACAACCTCGACCCCTCTAACCAAAGAAATTACGAACCTTGAATCTAATCGCGACGCAAACTCAACAAGATAGCAAACCAAGATGTGTTGGTAGACTGGCGCTACAATTCAACATGGCCTTGAATTGATAAGGTAAAATTTGAACAAACGAGACACGACTCACTTTGTATCAGGGAATATTTTTGAGGAACAAAAAAGAGAAAACTCTCAAATTTTATTCATCATCTGATTTGACTATAAAAAATATTGACACTTGAGATTTATTTATAGCCTTTTACAAGATTCAAAGTCCTAAATCACTCTGAAAACAATTAACTATTTTTCTAAAACTCTAACTAGATTAGAATAGGGAATTAACTAACTCAAATTGACTTAACTATGGTCAACATTACCTTACCCTTGATTGTATGAAACTAATGACTCAACATTAACTAATTAACGTCCTATTATTTATTGGAAATAGCAAAATACACATGGCTGCAATGTTTCGAGCAAATGACACATAATAGTTATAAGTTAAAATAATGGGAAACTATAGAAAACTAATCCAAACCAAGGAAGGGATCCAGATTTGTTGTGTTTCAATGGATCAACCGCTCTTTTATCTTGAATCATCTTTAGAATTTGACGCCATTGATCACATGTTTGTATCAAGTTACCTTGTATAGAAAGTTTTAAAAAGAGGACTTATTGTAGAATTTTCTAAAAATTTGTATGGCTTTCTTGGCTTGCCTATAAATAGGTCAATTCCCTTCATTTGTAACCAATCTTGTGGGGGTATTCACAAGTGCAATACAAATTTTTCTTCGCTTCCAACATTTTCCTTATTTGTTCTCTATTTTAGATTTCGCACATTTTCTTGCACTTAGTGTTTATGTTGAACTACCAAACCGTTAGTAGTTTAAGTCTTGAACGATCGCTAGTATCACATGGTGTGTTGGCTTATAGAAAATTAAGCAGCCCGTTACAAAGGGAAGCAAACTCCTCTAGCATCTTCCTCCAAAACAAAAGAAATTCCTTCATCTTTTTTTATCCAGATCTGACCCGAATCCGCTTAATATTTTTGTGTATGGATATAGTTTTAATTTTGTTTATCCAGGCCTGACTCAAACCCGCTTAAACTAATCTAAAGTTGAATACGAAATATTGAGTTTCGAACAAGGTTTGATCCGAACTCGTTTGAAAAAATAATTATTTTGATAATATATTTGAGTATTTAATATTTGTTTGGATCTTTTAGAGATTGTAATTTGTAGGCATTATAATAATTATCTAAAATAATTTTTTATTTTTAATTGAAATTTATGGTGTGCAATTAATGTTTGTTTAGAAAGATATTTTCTTCATTGCTTTGCCTAATTTTTTTTGGCTGGATATGTCCTACCAATACCTGAACCTAATCCGACTCGGATCAAGAAGAATAGGTTCAAGACCCATTGGATATTTGGGTTGAATCCAATACAAGTATATCTAAGCAGAGTTTAGATCCGAGTCCGAAATATTCAATTTTAATCCAGACCCGACGACTCGATTATAGCTCTATCTAATTTTGATAAAAAAAAAATTTTTAAAATTCGCTCTCTTCTTGGTCACCCCACTAATATAAATGCTTACCTACGTTCTTTCTCCAACCAGAAAAGATGCCTACATTCTCTCTCCACTCCACCCCCACTTCCAACCCCCAACCTCATCTCCACCTTCCTCCGCTACACTGCTCCCTTCGCCCTACCCCTCTTCTCTCACTACTCCGTTCCATTCCCCCCCATCACCACCCTTTCCCTTAAAGTCCACTCCTCCAGAAATGTCCTCCCCACTACGAACCTCATATCCCCCTCCCTCTTCCGTCCTTTTTAAACTTTGGACTCCATGCCATGTTTTGCCTGGATAAGGATGGCATCTGCTACTGTGCCATCAAATGTACTTGTTGTGATCACATTAGTGGCACTAATAGGTTATTTGGTATTTTTGTGGGTTGAAGTGAAAAGAGATGTCCAATGGCGAACTAATAGAGACGTATATTAGTGTTCTTGGCCCCTCTTTTCGGTATATCACTTCTTTTTTAAAGATTTGTTTCGGGTTTTTTTGGCTGGTTTTTTGGTATTTTAATTCAGGATTATTTGTCATACCATAGACGGAAGGATTTGTCGGAGGCGTTGCTTAATGTCATGCTACTCATCATTTCTAAAAAAATGGAACATTTGCAATCATCCCTTGTGATCTTGTGCTCTACAGGGCGTTGTGGTTTTTTAAACTAGTTTGGATGCGAAAACCAAATATATTTATAAATGGTTGATTTTGATTTTGATTTATAACTTACTTTGATTTTTGGTTGTTCTTTAATTTTTTTTGTTTCCTTGTAGTTTATGGATTATTGTGTTGGTGTTGATCGCGGATTTGATGCGATTAGAGTAGTAAATGATGTGGTGACATATGATTCTACTATTTTATTGTTAGTTTTACTTTTAAAAGTATGAAGATTTCGTCATCTTAGTGCAACAAGTATTCATTTCAACTGTATAAAATGTTTTTCTAAGTCTTAAATTAAAATATTAAATTGATGTTTTGCAACAAGGTGGAGGCAGAAAGAAGGTGGACAGTAACCAATAAAATGAGGTTGAGAAAATTGTCACAATGACGTGAGTTTAATCCTTTCTATTGCTTTTGCTTTGATTGATTTAAGCTGAAAAAAGGTTAAGCTATTGGTAATTTGTACTAATTACATCTTGTAAAATGTTAAATTTGGAAATTTTTAATCAGTACTGATTTGCATATTATGTGTTTTTTGTTCAGGATTATTTTTGCATATTCAATGCCAGATTTTTGCTTTGAAGTTGGGTCAGTTACAGTTGATTGAGTGAATGAAATCTCTTAACCCCCATAATTTCGCAATTGTATTTGAAGTCCACCCCAGATTTCTACTAAACCCACTAATCCATTCCCTCAAATGATTGTATATGATTCTTTCAACTCCTGCTGGTCTCGGGTTTCTAAGTGAAGTACCATCAGTGTTGAGCAGAAGCAATTAGATTCTCTCCTTAACTATTACAATTCAAAAGCTCACATATCAAGTTGACATAGATCACACTGTTTCCACTGATCGTGCCCGGCTGACCAGTCATGTACCATTGTACATTATGTTTTAGAGGAAAAATCAGGACCGTTAATAAACCCACACCTCATTCTCCCAAATAAGTGTCAAGTCTTGGAGACTTGCCTAAAACATTGAGGTTACATCAAATGTTGTTAGAAGTCTATATCAAATTCTAGAGACTTCCAAAATGTTATAGATTGTTTAAGATTTTTGTGGAATGCCCTAGATGTTTGTATATAAGAGTTGTGATGCGAACTCGATTCTCCAAACTCTAGCTCTCGAAGAAACGAATTGTACTGGCAGCGGAAGGATCTATCTCGACCAGGTTATGGATACAAAGATAGAACAACCTCGACCCTTCTAACACAAAATTGCGAATCTTAAATTTAATCGCGACCCATAACTCAATAAGATAGCAAACCAAGATGTGTTGGTAGAATAACGCTACAATTCAACGTGGTCGTGAATTGATAAGCCAAAATTTGAACAAAAGAGAAATGACTCACTTTGTATCAAGGAACATTCCCAACGAACAAGAAAGAGAAAACTCTCAAATTTTATTCATCATTTGATTTAACTATGAAAAACGTTGACACTTGAGACTTATTTATCATTTTTTACAAAACTCAAAAATCTAAATCAACTTAGAAACAATTAACTATTTTCCTAAAATCATAATTCGACTAGAATAGGAAACTAAAACTAACTATAGTCAACATGACCTTAGCCTTTATTGTATGAAACTAATTATTTAACATTAACTAATTAACCACCTGCTATTTGTTGGAAATAGCGAAACACACATGGCTGGAATATTTCAAATAAATGACACATAATAGTTAAAAGTCAAAATAATGACAAGCTATAGAAAACTACTCCAAACCAAGGAAGGGATCCAGATTTGTTGAGTTTCAATGGATCAACTACTCTTTTATTTTTAATCATCTTTAGAATTTGATGCCATTGATCACATGTTCGTATCATTCCCATCCTCTTTAAAGCGATTTGCTCTCAAATTAATGGATTGTAGAAAATGCAACAATTCGGGCAACATCTTCATGCGAGCATACCACATCGCATGGCGCTTATGTAGGTGTAAGGAACTCACGAGCAAAGTTTTCAACCAAGGGATGTACCAATGTATCTGAAACTGATATTAGCACCACTTTACTCTAAGATGTTCACGAACAATCTCTATAACCACTTGCATGAATTCTTTGTCACGGATTTTAAATTCGACACCTACAAAAGAAACTAAATAGTAAGTACCTGTAGATGTGAAATCACTTGAAAACTTACCATTTGTATCTACTAAATAGGATAGCGATGCTCAAGTAGACTTAAAAAACTCCAAATCTGGTTATGCAAGATAGTACAAACAATCACTAGTTGATGTTTATGTGGCATATCTTACATGGATGAAACTAAATAAGAATGGACAATTTTGTAATCTACAAATGAAACAATGAAATTAGTCTCGAACGAAATAAAAAATGGACCAACTAATGCGAGCTCTATTCTCCAAACTCCCGCTCTTGAAAAAATGATTTGCACAGATAGCGGAAGAATCTATTTCGACCAGGTTATAGATACAAAGATGAAACAATTTCAACCCTTCTAACAAACAAAATTACGAACCTTGAATCTAATCGTAACGCACAACTCAACAAGATAGCTAACCAAGATGTGTTGGTAGACTGGCGCCACAATTCAACGTGATCTTGAATTGATAAGTCAAAACTTGAACAAATGAAACAGGACTCACTTTGTATCAAGGAACATTTCCAAGGAACAAGAAAGAGAAAACTCTCAAATTTTATTCATCATCTGATTTGACTATAAAAAACGTTGGAATTGAGATTTATTTATGGCCTTTTATAAGATTCAAAGTCCTAAACCAACTCGGAAACAATTAACTACTTTTCTAAAACTCTAACTAATAGGGAACTAACTAACTCAAATTGACTTAACTATAGTCAACATGACCTTACCCTTTGTTGTATGAAACTAATAACTCAACATTAACTAATTTACCACCTATTATTTATTGAAAATAGCGAAATACACATGGTTGGAATGTTTCAAGCAAATGACACATAATAGTTATAAGTTAAAATAATGGTAAACTATAAAAAAACTACTCCAAACCAAGGAAGGGATCCAGAATTTTGAGTTTCAGTGGATCAACTGCTCTTTTATCTTGAATCATCTTTAGAATTTGACGCCATTGATCACATGTTCGTATCAAGTTGCATTGTATAGAAAGTTCTAGAAAGAGGACTTACTGTAGAATTCTCTAAAAACTTGTAGAGTTTTCTTGGCTTGCCCTCATTTGTGACCAATCTTGTGTAGGTGTTCATAAGTGCAATACAAGTTTTCTTTAGCCTCCAAAATTTTTCTTCTTTGTTCTCTATTTTAGATTCCGTACATTGTCGTGCACTTAGTATTTATGCTAAGCTACCAAACCATTCGTAGTTTAAGTCTTGAACGATCGCTAGTACCACATGGCGTGTTGGCTTATAGAAAATTAAGCAGCTCGTTACAAAGGGAAGCAAACTCCTCTAGTATCCTCCTCTAAAACAAAAGAAATTCCTTCATTTTTTTTTATCCAGACCTGACCTGAATCTGCTTAATATTTCATGTATGGATATAGTTTTAATTTTGTTTATCCGGGCTTGACTCGGATCCGCTTAATCTAATCTAAAAAATGGTTTAAATACGAAATATTGAGTTTCGACCCGAGTTAAAAAATGGTTTGAATAAATAATTATTTTGATAATATATTTGAATATTTAATATCTGTTTGGATCTTTTAGAGATTGTACTTTGTAGGCATTATAATAATTATATATGATAATTTTTATTTTTAATTGAAATTTATGGTGTGCAATTAATGTTTGTTTAGAAATATATTTTCTTCATTGCTTTGCCTAATTTTTTTTGGTTGGATATATCCTATTAATATCTGAACCTAATCCGACTCGGATCCAAAAGAATAAATTCAAGACCCGTTGGGTATTCGGGTTGAATCCGATACAAGTATATCTAATCAGAGTTTAGATCCGAATCCGAAATATTCAATTTTAATCCAGACCCGACTCGATTACAGGAAACTTGACACATTGAGACTACATCATATTTAGAGTGATTCAAGTGCAAGAATACTCTTAAAAGAAGATTTGTACTCTTAGTTGTATAATTTTCGATTAGTTCTTCAAGTGTGTTTCAGTTACTTCAATAGTGTAGCTTTGTGAGAGTTATCTGAGCGATAGTAAAACTTCCTTACTTGACCAAGTGTGACTTGGGGCAAGGAGGAAGTGATCCTTCCCTTGTACACAAGAGATTGGTTGTAAGTTGATCAACTTGAAGAAGCTTGCTCTACAAAGTGACATTCAAACTCAAGAGGAGTTTGGTATTTGGTTTGATACTTTATCTCTTTTACTTTCTGTTTTGATATATAAATTGCTCATCTCTTCTACTCATAAACACTTGTGCTTTCTCATCAATTGCTCCATTGTATAGTCTTTTAGAAAAAGAGGGCAAGTACTCAAAAAGGTGACTCATAACTTGGCCAGTTTTTGAAACTACCTAATTCACCCCCCTCTTAGGTTGTTTTCGATCCTTACAATTTGATTTGACTATAAAAAACGTTGGCACTTGAGATTTATTTATGGCCTTTTATAAGATTCAAAGTCCTAAACCAACTCAGAAACAATTAACTACTTTTCTAAAACTCTAACTAATAGGGAACTAACTAACTCAAATTGACTTAACTATGGTCAACATGACCTTACCCTTTGTTGTATGAAACTAATAACTCAACATTAACTAATTAACCACCTATTATTTATTGAAAATAGCGAAATACACATGGTTGGAATGTTTCAAGCAAATGACACATAATAGTTATAAGTTAAAATAATGGTAAACTATAAAAAAACTACTCCAAACCAAGGAAGGGATCCAGAATTTTTGAGTTTCAATGGATCAACCGCTCTTTTATCTTGAATCATCTTTAGAATTTGACGCCATTGATCACATGTTCGTATCAAGTTGCCTTGTATAGAAAGTTCTAGAAAGAGGACTTATTGTAGAATTCTCTAAAAACTTGTATAGTTTTCTTGGCTTGCCCTCATTTGTGTCCAATCTTGTGTAGGTGTTCATAAGTGCAATACAAGTTTTCTTTAGCCTCCAACATTTTTCTTCTTTGTTCTCTATTTTAGATTCCGTACATTGTCGTGCACTTAGTATTTATGCTAAACTACCAAACCGTTCATAGTTTAAGTCTTGAACGATCGCTAGTACCACATGGCGTGTTGGCTTATAGAAAATTAAGCAGCTCGTTACAAAGGGAAGCAAACTCCTCTAGTATCCTCCTCCAAAACAAAAGAAATTCCTTCATCTTTTTTTATCCAGACCTGACCGGAATCTGCTTAATATTTTCATGTATGGATATAGTTTTAATTTTGTTTATCCGGGCTTGACTCGGACCCGCTTAATCTAATCTAAAAAATGGTTTGAATACGAAATATTGAGTTTCGACCCGAGTTAAAAAATGGTTTGAATAAATAATTATTTTGATAATATATTTGAATATTTAATATCTGTTTGGATCTTTTAGAGATTGTACTTTGTAGGCATTATAATAATTATATATAATAATTTTTTGTTTTTAATTGAAATTTATGGTGTGCAATTAATGTTTGTTTAGAAAGATATTTTCTTCATTGCTTTGCCTAATTTTTTTGGCTGGATATATCCTATTAATACCTGAACCTAATCCGACTCGGATCCAAAAGAATAAATTCAAGACTCGTTGGGCATTCGGGTTGAATCCGATACAAGTATATCTAATCGGAGTTTAGATCCGAATCCGAAATATTCAATTTTAATCCAGACCCGACTCGATTACAGCTCTATCTAAATTTTGATAAAAAAAATTTAAAAAAAAATAGACAGTAGAAGAATCTATCTCGACTTGGTTATTGATACAAAGATTGAACAATCTCGACCCCTCTAACCCACAAAATTGAGAATCTCGAATTTAATCGCGACTCACAACTCAATAAGATAGCGAACCAAGATGTGTTGGTAGAATAACACTACAATTCAACGTGGTCTTGAATTGATAAGCCAAAATTTGAACAAAGGAGAAACGACTCACTTTGTATCAAGGAACATTTCCAACAAACAAGAAAGAGAAAACTCTCAAATTTTATTCATCATTTGATTTAACTATGAAAAACGTTGACACTTGAAACTTATTTATCGTTTTTTACAAAACTCAAAGATCTAAATCAACTTAGAAACAATTAACTATTTTCCTAAAACTCTAATTCGACTAGAATAAGAAACTAACTAACTCAAATTGGCTTAACTATAGTCAACATGACCTTAGCCTTTATTGTATGAAACTAATGATTTAATATTAACTAATTAACCACCTGCTATTTGCTGGAAATAGCGAAACACACATGGCTGGAATATTTCAAGTAAATGACACATAATAGTTAAAAGTCAAAATAATGACAAGCTATAGAAAACTACTCCAAACCAAGGAAGGGATCCAGATTTTTTGAGTTTCAATGGATCAACCGCTTTTTTATCTTGAATCATCTTTAGAATTTGACGCCATTGATCACATGTTCGTATCATTCCCATTCTCTTTAAAGCGATTTGCCCTCAAATCGATGGATTGTAGAAAATTCAGCAATTCGGGCAACATCTTCATGCGAGCATACCACATCGCATGGCTCTTATGTAGGTGTAAGGAACTCACGAGCAAAGTTTTCAACCAAGGGATGTACCAATGTATCTGAAACTGATTATAGCGCCACTTTACTCTAAGATGTTCACGAACAATCTCTATAACCACTCGCACGAATTCTTTGTCACAGATTTTAAATTCAGCACCTACAAAAGAAACTAAATAGTAAGTACTTGTAGGTGAGAAATCACTTGAAAATTTACAATTTGTTTCTACTAAATAGGGATCTTCACAGCGATGTTCAAGTAGATTTAAAAAACTCCAAATCTGGTTATGCAAGGTAGTACAATCCATTACTAGTTTTGACATTGTTTTTGATCTCTTCTCTTTCTTTTCTCTGTTTTAACATTTTTACCTTTTCAGTTGAACAGGCACCAACGTCCAAGATGAAGATAAAGATGATATTCTGTACTAGGAGGATGAAACGATACTACATAAAGGTCAAGTTACACGCGATTTTGGGGTTGTCATACAAGAAATCCAGCAAATCCCGCTTGACCAAATTGTATATGTATATTAGCCAAGCTATTGCTGAGAAAGAATAAAAATCGTTTTTAACATTGAAGTACATTCTCTTCCTAGCTGGTATTATATGCATGGCTGCTTTTACTTCAGTGATATCTTGTTTGGAGGAATGTTTTGAGAACTGGTTTAGAAATTAATGACAACCTGATCACAAACTGGAATTCCCAAAATGTGAAGAAGAATAAAGAAGAGAAAATTTATTTGTCAAAATTTATTTGCTTCTATTTAATAAGTGTGTGTTTGGAATGCACATTATTTAAACTTTATTTACACACACTGACTTGCTTGCATTATCAACACATTTTTCAATCACCTTTTTTATCTGATATATATTACATTAAAAAAAGTGTTATAGTATTTTTTCACAAAATTATCTCAAATAATTTACAATCCAAACACACTATCAACACATTTTTCAATCAATTTTTTATCTTACATACATCACATCAAAAAACTGCTATACCATGTTTTCAAAAAAAAATTATCTAAAATAATCTACTATCCAAATACACTCATAATTTGATAGTTATTATCAATTAAGTCATAAAGTGAGATCTTCCTCAAAAATAAATTAGAAAACGTCAATGAATTACAATTTTACAAATGGTAACCATCCTAAAAAAGCCATCAAGGAAACAAAATAATTGGTGGTTCCGTTAAAATTAAAAAAGGCAGTAATCCATAAGCTATATAAACTGAAAAATCACTTGTAGTAAACAAAAATGTCTCTGTGTACGGTCCAATCTTGCAATTTAACACGAGATGACGAGAGGAGGAGAGAGTAATTGAGGCCGGAAGAAAGAAACATTTTGCTTGCATCATAAACACATTTTTCAACCCACCTTTTTATCTCACATACATCACATCACAAAAAGTGCTACAGTAATTATTCCAAATAATATTTCAAATAATACCCTATCCAAACAAACCCATTATCTAGCACCTGCAGCTGCAGCCTTCAGAAACCAAACCAATGACCGTCCCTAAATCCAAACCCATAAGTCAAATCAGGATTCGAATTCCTGTGTACATACCCAAACCCGTATTTTATGCAGCATCATCCGGAACAAGCCGAGCCCTTTACGGCTCCATTCGTGCCAACCGTACTCCTCATGGCTACCCTCTTCACTCTTTCTTGCTCGCTTCAGTATCCAGCGCTAGCAGTAGCAGGCTCGTCACTTTCGATTCCAGTCATTTTGCTTAAGGGATAATTACAGAAACCTCCCTGAGATTTCTGACATTTGCACTGACCTCCCCTATAGTTTGAAAAATTACACTGACCTCCCATGAGGTTACTAATCCTTTGCAAATTTAGTCCAAACGATTAAAATATTATTTTAGAGAGTGAAATTAGAATTTTGTACCAGATTTGCCCTTTGTGCTACATATCCAATGAATGACAAAGTACTATAGAGCTTGTTTGGAAGCCCTGTTTTTTACCAAGTTTTTATTATACTAGTTTTTTAATAACTTGTACTACAGGAACCCCCAAAAACTTATCAAAGTTTTTAACCTACACACTTAAAATATCCAAAACACAACAAAAAAAAAATTCCCTTCTCCTTTTCTTCTTCTTCCTCCCCTACCACCACCTCCATTGCCGGCTCCGTCGCCGGTTCTCGCGCCAATTTCCGGTGCCGGTGCCGGTCTTTTTTTTTTTCCCTCTCCCCCTCTTCCTTCCCTGCCATCATCCTCTTTTGTCTTTTTTTTTTCTCTCTACGTCCGGCGCCATTCCTCTCCCACCTCTCTGTGGGAAAAAAAAAAAGAAAGAGAAGAAAGATGGTGAGAGAAGCGGAAGGGGACAGGGGAGGCGAGGGTGGCGGGGCAGAGGGGGGCTGCGGGGGGAGAGGGAAGGGGCAGAGAGGGGTGGCAAGGGGGGGAAAGGCGGGCAGAGGCGGCAATGCTGCTGGGGGGTGGCGAAGGGGAGGGGGAAGGCCGGGGAGGGGGAAGGGGCAGAGGTGGCGGGGGGGGAAGGGGAAGCGGGGCAGGGGGGCGGCGGGGGGAAGGGAGGAGAAGGGGAAATGGAGGAGAGGATGGTGGTTGCTGGCAGGCTGCTGGGGTGGCGGAGTAACGAAGAAGAAAGAAGAAAAAAGAGAGAAGAAAAGAAAAAGGAAAGAAAGAAAAAAAAGAAAGGGACAGAGAAAAAAAAAGAAAAAAAAGAAAAGGAAAAAAAAAGAAAAAAAAGTTTTCTCCTTACAAAAACTTCTACAAAATGTTTCAAAAACTTCTACAGTGCACTACAGTAAAATTTTAGACAAACTCCCAAAAAACTCAGGTTCCAAACAGGCCCATAAATCAATTAACAATTAATAAATTTTAAAGAGTATAATTTATGGACAAACACGCATTATTCATTTAAAGTACCGGCTCTTTACGGGTATTTTACTTTCAAATATTTAATTTTTTATAAATATATCAATATTTGTAAGTAAAATTCAAAAATTGTTATAGTAATATTCTTGCAAAAAGAAAATCGATAGGTTATTTGTTTAATATAAATTAAATATTTTTTTAAAAAATAAATGGCCCATAAAGTATTAATTTTTTATGACTTTCATCCATTACACGAGTAAAGTATTCGCTCTTTATGTACAATTTATTCTGAATCATTTAATTTATGTTAAATACATAAATGTTTGTAACTAAAATTGAAAAAGTATTATATTAATATTTTTACGGAAGAGAGATTGGTAGGTTTTGTATTTAACAAAAATTAAATATTTGAAAGTAAATACAAATCTGTATTTGAGAGTAAATATTTGTATTAAATTAAATGTTTGAAAGTAAATTACCCTTAAAGAACCGGTACTTTAAATAGTTACTGACTCTTTATAGGCAAACAAACATTACCCATTTAAAGTACCAGCTTTTTACAGATATTTTACTTTCAAACATTTAATTTATGATAAATATATCAATGTTTGTAAGTAAAATTCAAAAAGTGTTACAGTAATATTCTTACAAAAAGGAAATCGATAGGTTATTTATTTAATATAAATTAAATATTTAAAAAAAAGAAATGGCCCATAAAGTATTAATTCTTTATGGCTTTCATCTATTACAAGAGTAAAGTATTGGCTCTTTTTGGGTATTTTATTCTGAATCATTTAATTTATGTTAAATACATAAATGTTTGTAACTAAAATTGAAAAAGTGTTAAATTAATATTTCTACGGAAGAGAGATTGGTAGTTTTTGTATTTAACAAAAATTAAATATTTGAAAGTAAATACAAATATGTATTTGAGCGTAAATATTTGTATTAAATTAAATGTTTGAAAGTAAAATACCCATAAAGAGCCGGTACTTTAAATAGGTAATGCGTATTTGTCTATAAACTATACTCCTTAAAGTTTATTAATTGTTAATTGATTTGTAGTATTTTGTCATTTATTGGACATGTAGTACAAAGGACAAATTTGGTAAAAAATTCTAATTTCGCTCCCTAAAATAATATTTTAATCGTTTGGACTGAATTTGCAAAGGAGTAGTAACCTTAGGGGAGGTCAGTGTAATTGTTCAAACCACAAGGGAGGTCAGTGCAAATGTCAGAAACCTCAGGGGAGGTTTCTGCAATTATCCCTTTGCTTAAAAGCTTCTTCTCTTTCTCTTCCCAAATCTTACCCCACCCAACTTCCCAAATCCCCGCCCTGTCTTCTCTGGTCTCCCTCTGTCTTGCTCTGCCTCCACACTCTCCACTGGTCAGCCAAAACCTCTACCAGGTCAACCACCACCGTCCGATCATTCGCCGCCGTATCACCATCAAAATCCACCGTCTCCCAACCTCCTTCCAGATTGTCCTCCCTCGGCGACAAGAATCCTCTTCTAACGGACTTCAATTTCCCGCCGTTTGATTCGATTGAGGCCGTGCACGTCCGCCCTGGCATCCGCGCTTTGCTGAAGCAACTCGTTCGTGCTTTCAAAATTTGAAGAAATTAACATCATATTTATTCATTTATTTTGATTTAACAAACGAGATGATTCAATGCATGTAAATGCAGGAGGGAGAATTGGAGGAATTGGAGAAGACGGTGGAGCCGACGTCGCCCAAATTGGTGGAGCCGTTAAAGAAGATAATTGATCGGATTAGTGTGGTTTGGGGAGCAATCAACCACCTCAAGTCCGTTAAGGACAGCTCTGAGCTTCGTGCTGCCATTGAAGAAGTGCAGGTCTATATATATATATATATTTTTGGTTATTAATCGTGCTATAGATTTTTTCATTTTTTTTTTGTTAATTGATAGGGAAAAGTTATATCACTGTATTGCTTTTGGTGCTTATAAAGCTATACGGGAATCTCCTGATTGGGATTCGCTGAGTGATGCTCGTAAACGGATAGTTGAAAGTATGTCTTTGAACTCTGCCCTGTTTGATTTGGCAGGTACATACTTTGTTGTATTAGCTGTAGTTAGTGTCACATATAATTTCTCATTATGAGTGCTTACTTGATCCTCATGTCCTTTTCTTTGGTTTTTTATGTCTAACCTTTTAAGTATGTCATTTTCTTTTTGCCTTGAGTCATTCTGTGGTATGAGGTATTTCTGAAAATTCCACTGAATTTGTTAGTTTTAGCTTGTAATGCAGAATGAATATAGGGAATGAAACTATCTGAATCTGTTGCTCTTTATATTCTTAGTATTGTTCTATATGTTAATTTGTTCATTTTCTTGCCAAGTTTTTCACTTGATAGAAGGGTAAAAGACCACCAAGATTGCTCTTTAGTCTCCTCATTAACTACTTTGCAAGTTATTGCAGAAAGTTGTCATCAGAGTTTTCTACGCATAAAATGTTGCCTTCAGGGATGTTTAATGCTCAGTCTTCTACCTTGCAAGTCGTTGGATTAATAAAGTTACAAAAATGACGTCCTACACGTCTTATTTAGACTTAATCCCCAAAAGGAAAGGAATTTGGTTTATATGATTAAGTATTACATGTGCATGTTTACTGACGAGGAGTTACAACAACTGTACTAGGATATTTTCCTATCTTTTTGTTACTTAATAGTGCCATACTAAAATTTGGTATGCCTGAGCTTAAAAATTCTCGGGACCTCTCTTACTTATGCAGCATCAATTAAGGAGGCCATATTGAGTGGCATTGCTCTTGAAGATGATAAAAGAGAGCAATTTAACAAAATTGAGCAGGTATATGCTGCTTTGTCGAATTCTATATTTCGTCATAATCAGATTATTCAGATTCCTTTGGTGGTTATCTGATCTGTTTTATCTGTATCTTTGCCTAAAATTTGATTGTCTGCTCATTATTGGTGCCAAGAATTTGATGTAAATGTGACATCTTGAGTAACTATATGTTTTTCTATTTTTCCTTGATCATGGGTGGATGGCTCATTTTTTATAACATAGGTTGCCAAATAAATTGCATTGTGCTTATTGTTTTATTTTCCTGGATGTTGTCTTTAGAGAGTTCTTTCTGTTGATTATTTTTGAGCAATTCTAGCATGATGCTTATATTTCTTTTTCTGTTGAGGAACACTAAATTTCTCTCATAATATGATGATGATGTGTAGCCCAGATATATCTTGCAATTTACTTCTGATGTTCAGTTTTACCTTCTAGATAAGTAATACTTTCGTTTGCTTTCAATTTGTCTGCAGGAGCTGGCAAGACTATTGCGAAAGTTTGAGGAAAATGTTCTGGATGCCACAAAAAGTATGAAAAGGTAATTACAGACAAGAAAGATATTGAAGGATTGCCTGCTACAGCACTTGGATTGGCTGCCCAGACTGCAGTTACTAAGGTAAACTGTTTAGAAAGGGGCATTACTTATGACATCATCATTTTGGTTCATTTGTTGCTTGGTATAGCATTACTCATCATCCTATAAGCCTTACAGGGGTATGAAAATGCTACTGCTGGACCATGAATAATCACATTGGATGCGCCGAGTTTTATGTCTGTGATGCAACATGCTAGAAATCGAACCTTGAGGGAGGAAGTTTACCGTGCTTATGTGACACGTGCTTCTAGTGGAGATCTGGCTAACACAACGATAATTGATCAGATTCTACAACTTAGGTTGGAACAGGCTAAGCTTCTTGGCTATAATAACCATGGAGAGGTACAACCATTAATTGTTTACTTCCAAATTGACGTCAGTCAACTTTAGGTGTACTAATGTAGTTGTCGTTCTTCTTAGGTAAGCATGGCTACTAAGATGGCGACTGTTGATAAGGCACTAGAGCTCCTTGAAAAGATTCGTGCTGCATCTTGGGATCCTGCAGTTAAAGGGAATCTACTAGTATGGTTTTTAGTTCATTGCTTTTGGCCAGTTAAAACATAATAAGTGTATGCTTTTGATTCAAATCTGACATGAAGAAAGTGTTAAAAGTCTGATGGCTTTAGTATGTCACTTATGTAATATTTTAAATTTTTTCACTTGACAGGATTTGCTAGCATTTATTTCTTAGTTCAACATATTTATATTGGTTAAAACTGTAGAGTTCCATCATATATTCCCTCAAGCTTTGCTTTTTTAAAAGCAAAGTGGAAAGGTAAGTAAAGAATTGTACTTCTATAGATTTCAGCTTGTTGACAACATTATTTAAATTAGATTTTTAACCAAGTGTTCTATGCAAGTTCTGATATTCCTGGTTTGTCAAATTTTAGCATGCTCTTATGCTTTTATCTAATTTAATGGCCTATTTCTTTCCTGCCTCACATTTTCTTTACTGCCTAAAGTTGTTTTCTAGAACTCAGATTACCCTAGCTTGGGAATAGTAATAAAGCTGACACTATTTTTTTAACTCGTAGTATAAATATCAATATTCTGGTCAATGACCGTCCAATCCTGTATTGCCACTTTCCTTCTCTGCTTGAGATTACTGTATTTGCCTTCACTTTTTTATTGGCTTCTCCATCTCTGCCCTATATTTCCATGCCCTATGTTTTCAGCTGCTCTAGGTAGATTAACTGAACACCCCTGGGTAACTAACTAAACTTAAGGTAGAGGCTTTTGGCGTCCAAACAAACAACTGTAATTATGTTGGTCAACTCAAGATGCTGTCAAGCTAGGAACTAATTTTACATGGGGAAGAACATTTTGCATTATAGAATTCTAGTTAATAATCTTGTAAAGACATTGGGAAAAAGTAGAGCAGCTGATTCTAGGGACCCTACAGTTCTTGTCTTTGTTAAGACTACAACCATTATATGTGGAACAGATATGGTTAATTATACTCTTTAAACTCGTGAACTCAAGGGTTGATTGGCGCATTTAGGTTTCATTGATTGGCTGTTTGATGTTCGCTTTTGGTGAAACCTAGAGTTCACTGTCATCGTCTTCCGAACCGGTACCCCATCAAGCTCCAAGGAGTATTTGGTTACGTATGTGTAAGGACTTGCTTAGTTATTGCTCATACGTAGTTCCTTCCACTTGTATTCCTTGGAAACTTGTGGTGTCCTTTTTTGGTTAAGTTATTTTTCTTGGTTCCTCATGGAAATTTTGCTGTTTTTTTCCCTACACAAATTATCTATAAATTCTTAAGAAAATTGCATTATGAAATTTTTGTAATTCCATCTTGCGAAGTCAGTGTAGCTTGTCACCTGCAGCCGGTACATTTCACCTCAAGCAAGGACTGGTTTACGACAGAGGGAACATCTGTTACTTCGATTCGACTCCTCATTTATACCTTGTGAACAAGGTCTTCCCGGTGACCAATTATTAAATTCTTCGAATCTGATTTTTTTTTTTTTTTTCAATGAATTCTGTGGTTTCTAAATACACACTCGTGGGTTGCTGCCAAAGGCCAAGAAAAGGAATGACGAGAAGAAGAATGGAAAGAATAATAGCAACAATAAGTTCTTGATTACTATAAACATCCTTGGTAGCGCTGGACCCATAAGGTTTGTGGTGAACGAGGATGACAGTGTCTCAGAAGGGATGGATGCAGCTCTAAACTTTATGCCCACCAGGAGCGCTTTCCTGTTTTTGGTTCTGATGTAAACAGTTTCCTTCTCTGTCCAGCCAATGCAGGATTGGACAGTAGGGATCTTGTCAATCCAGTTTTCAAGATTTTATGTTCAAATTCTTGTTTTGGCCCTTGGTCCTTATTTGTATTACCGCTAAATTTTGGCATACCCGTTCTAGTATCTCCAATTATTTTTATTTTTATTTTATTTTTATCAAGCTGTAGCAAATTGGCATTGAACTTAGTCCTCAACCTTTGAAGTAAGATTAATTCACGTGCCAATTGTTGCAGCTCTTAACCTATCAGAGTCAATAGGATTGCAGGGAGTGAGGAACTTTGTCCTCTGCAAGAAGCAGAGGCAGCCACAGATGACAGCAGCAAGCAAGGTCGGAGATGATTTCTCGTAAGAGAAGTGGCAGTTGGGTGAAGGCGTGGTTTAACGAGTCCCTGAGCTTCAAGATGTTATCGCTCTGATATTCATGTATTCAGAATTGGAAGTAAATGGGCATCCCCAGGTACATGTGTTACACAAGTCGTTACAATGTTGTTCAAAAATGTGGGTTGTATTGTAGGTTAACATTTCATAATGCCATGTATATACTCTGTGTTTCATGATCGCTTTCTTGTTGGGTTGTGTAGTTGTTTATACACGTACGATCATGTGTGCTCTATTTCCAATTGCAGATTTTGTAAATCATCTAAAATATTTGCAAACAGAATTTGGCTGTCCCAGTCACTTGAGGTCAGAAGTTTCATCAACCTGGCAGTCTTGCACACGCATCTTAATAATTTCATGAGGATTATCACAGATAATCACTGACCAGATCTGCATTCTATTTCAATTAGCATGTGATAGAGATCCAAATGCCACCATGTGTTGAATGTTGATGCTCTAGCTCCACGTGAATTTCGAAGTCTTGCGAGTAGTGAATGAACTACAGACTTTTGCAGTGACTATGGAGCCAGCCAACTAGACTCATATGGACTATCCTCGTTTGGCATTTCGGGCCAAAAAGAAAGGGTTAATCGCTCTCTGCCCCAAGAAGGTAGGGCAGTTACATTCTATCACACCCAACTTCTGTAGTATACACTTTATCCCCCACTGCTTGACCAACGTTATAAGGCTTAACACTGTCACGCAAGATGGGGAAAAAAA
Source organism: Coffea eugenioides (assembly GCF_003713205.1). Taxonomy (NCBI): domain Eukaryota; kingdom Viridiplantae; phylum Streptophyta; class Magnoliopsida; order Gentianales; family Rubiaceae; genus Coffea; species Coffea eugenioides. The sequence continues at coordinate 43,243,751 of NC_040036.1, read as the reverse complement.
AGGTTGAAAAGACTTGAATAGCCATGATTTGTTAGTGAAGGGACAACTATACCCTTGTGTTGGGAGCAAGGGGGAAAGCCATGGCACGCACATGAACTAGAAGAGGCAAAAAAAAAAAAAAATGAAGTTGTTATTGCTGAAGTGAAATTATATTCGTTGCCAAACGTAAGACCAAAGCTATTATATTATGTGCAAGGTTGATCTTATGTTATAATTTCAACCTACATACAAAAAAAAAAGGGTTATAATTGCAGCATCCCATGAACTCTCTTATAGGATCATATGGTGCATAATGGTATTCTTTTTATCCCATACTTGCATCTTGCATCTTCACTTACTTCATACCTTGACGAAGTTGAGCTATTTGACGAGTAGTTGCTGTTATTTAATTGTTGAAGTTAGAATGCAAAAAATTTAGAATTTGGGTTCATTTATCCAAGTTATAGTGCAGAATATTTGGCTTCATTTTTGTTTTGTTTTGCACTAGAGAATTTATACCAGAATTTATTTTGGAAGAGAAATGTTTACGTGGAATTAGAGTTAAAAGGTAGAAAGGATGTTAACTTAATGGGTATAAATGGGTAAGTTAAAAAATGAATTGGATAAGTCAATTACCCATTTATAACTCATTTATTTTAACTTTTTTGTAAACTCATTTAAATTTATTTTTACAAACTAAGTTATCAATTTATACAATCCTTTGCACCAATTATTAGTTTTAAATATTTACTTATAATGTTCAATAAATCTAATTATCAATTTTTTTTTCATCTATACTCTATGTAGAAAAATAACATACTATTTAATAATTGAACGATAAGAATATAAAAATTTGAACTAAGTACTATAAAAGTTAATATAAAAATTTAATTCAAAAATTTTGAACTCCTAATATTTTTTTCGCGTGTAAATTTAAAATTTCATTTTGGAAAGATAGGAAAAGATGCTAAAACTTGTCATAAATTGCTAATGCTGAAAATGAGCAAGTTAATAAATTAAGAGAAAATAAAATGATAAGATAAAACTAATAAATAATAATAATAATAATAAGTAGTTAATATCATGACAAAATGAAGAATTAGAAAAAAAAAAAAAAGTGTGGGGGCAATAAAGTTGTGGAACTGGCCGGGTAATTAACTACTACTGTCAAGAACTCATTGTTTACTGTTATGAAATGAACTTATATTCAAGTTAATTTAAACAATTAATCAACATACTAATCTCGATTTTGTTTGCTTGCTCCTTTTTAACATTTTTGTGACATGTTTTGAACGAGAGCTTGGGCCGTCAGCTGAGATGCTTAGCTCTATAGCGTTGGGTTTGATATGTTTCAGATTCCTGAGTCCTATCCTTCCATGCCCTGTAGAATGCAATTAAGCATTGGAGAATTAATTAATACTACAAAAAAACTAAAGCATATCCTGAGGCTGATTTCAGGGCTATAGCAAAGTTGGTGAAACAACCAAAATTTGACGCTATTGATGATTTTGATGAAAGTTTCGCTTTAGGTGCCTGATTGCAGCCAAAATGAGCCCATTATTCCAGTGTATACAGGCACTGCTTGATGCAAGTATGCTGATTGTTGTCGAAAACCAAGAAAATCCTTCACTCTGTATGGTTCTGGTAACTATAGCAGCTGTTCAATATTGCTTGATTGAAAATTGAGATCAACCATATGAAAATTGAGATCAACATATGTATACCATTCCAACAAGTAAGTGTAACCTCTGATGTGATTGATGTAATCTCATCTACTCCATAGAACTTAGGAAGTCACAGTATTGATAATAAGTTGAATCCGGTCTAAGCAAGTCTTTTCCTGAAGCAAGTATTTCTATTTCACTTTTGTCCACAAGGAAACAGCCTAAAGAGCTATAGCAGTAAGAACGCTAGCATCTTGGGAAAAAAGTAATTAATGGAGCAAAAAGTACCAAAGCACTAACACAGTAATGCTACTACTAGAACACGGGGTAAAAAAATGGGTTATAATGTATCGGAAATTTGGTACCAAACCAGACATCCCTACGCCCAATTTCCGCATCCATCTGGTTTGCCCATGAAATTTGAGTGGAACTATCTGTATGTAACTACAAAGTAGTAATTAAGATTGGCCAAGCCAACGATCAGCTTAATATTCATAAAAATGAAAGGGAAACACTCTAGATTGCAAAAAGCACGTCCAAAGTCCCAACTCTTGCCAAAGTGGATGCAGCACTAGTATAAAAGCCTTGACACAATAATATCAACTCAGCAGCATGAGCCACCAGGTAGATAAATTTTAAGGTTGATATCTATCATAATCGAAGTTTACTGTGAACGTGGGAAGTGACGATCAAATAATAAATCCAGCCTGCCATCAGGTAGCTTGCCATGACGTTACAACATTTCAGATCGATAAGGGTTTGCTGGAAAAAAAACATTTCAATCTATTTCTTTGCGAAACTTCTCATGTCATTATGCACTTTTTTTTTCTTATGTCATTAAGCACTTACCAATATGAACGTAGTAGCAAATGAGAATAATTTGACGCCACTAACTGGTAACACTTGGGGTCCAATACCGATATTGAAACGTGCACTGGACGCGTGTACTTTTGCTGCTTAATTAACTAGGCAATTTGCGAGAAACCATGAGTAGCAGTGTTGCGTGCAACACAACTTGTGGCTGCCCCGTTCCATGCCCCGGTGGCCGGTGGGTTTGCCTGCAGTTGTGCAACGGGACGTAGGGAGGATGATCTTAGCAGTCAGCATAGAAACCCTTTGTAAGGTCTATGAAAATAAAAAAGGGAAAATCGTTCAAAACCTCCCTCACATTTTGCAAAATAACTTTTTTCGTCCCTCACTTTTAAAAATATAATTTTACGTTCCTTACAAATTCACATTGGTCAAATTTGGTCCCTACTTAGGTTTCCGCCAAATTTTTTGTCGGAATTCACCACGTGTCTTGCACGTGATCATATTTTAAGGGAAAAATTGTCAAATCAAATTTTATATAATTCGATTCATAATCCCTCACATTTCATAAAATAAATTTTTTCGTCCCTTACATTTCACAAAATGAATTTTTTCATCCTTCACATTTTTCAAAATGATTTTTTCATCTTTTATTGATCATGTGTGTAAATAATTTTTTTTTTAAATTCATGTATATATCTATTTGATTTCACCTTAACAGTACGAATAGCACGTGAAATCAAATAGAGATATGTTACATACTATTCGTACTGCTAAAGTGAAATCAAATAGATATATACACGGGTTTAAAAAAATTGTTAGTGTTTCACTTATATTCATTTTATTTTATTCGAAATTTGAAAATAAAGAAGACATTTAATCCTAAATATTATTGAGTGTTTATATCGAATTAAATTTGGAGAGAAAAAGTAAACAAAAGAAAAGTATGACAAAAAGAAATAAATGATTGGCATTTTCAAAATTTAAGACAATCACAAGGCAAGTAATTCAACTTGTTGGTTTTAAAAGTGTCGAATAGAAATTTCAGATTTAAACTGAAATTTGTTAGCACAATTATAGAATTCGAGTTATGACCCATTAATTAGATGACCTTATTATACAACTCAATAAATAAATTATTACCAAAAGAGAAAGGTCACAAATATTGAATAGGTTCAAATGGTGAAATCATATAAATATATACATGGGTTTCAAACAAAATTATTAGTTTTAAACTCTTATATATATCTATTGAATAGCATCTGTATAACTACGATTAGCATGTTTAAATGAAATCCAATAGAGATAAATTACATGTTATTCATGCTGTTCAAATAAAATCAAATAGACATATACGTGGGTTTATAGAAAAAAAGCTATTTGTACACATGATCAATGAGGGATGAAAATATTCATTTTGAAAAATGTGAGGGGTGGAAAAATTCATTTTTGAAATGTGAGGAACGAAACAATTTATTTTGTAAAATGTTAGGGACGAAAAAATTCATTTTGTAAAATGTGAAGGACTATGAATCAAATTATGTAAAAATTTGATTTGACAATTTTGCCCTAAAAAATGATCACATACAAGTCACGTGGTGGATTCCTGCCAAAAACTAGTCGAAAATCTAGGTAGGGACCAAATTTGATCAATGTGAATTTGTAAGAGACGTAAAATTATACTTTTAAAAGTAAGGGACGAAAAAAGTCATTTTGTAAAATGTGAGGGACGTTTTAAACGATTTTCCCAATAAAAAAAAGGAAAGTTTTTACTTGATGTTTATGACAAGTTAGATAATTTGAGGTGGCCCTATCTCCAAGAAAGCATATGAGGAGTTTGCATTAATTTGCGAAGAACGTTACCGACTAAAAGTAGTTAATTGTGCATAGGCTAATTTTCGGGTTAACGAACCATTGCAATGTCACAACTCCGCAATACCTAATAACAATAATAATAATAACTCAATTTAATCTGACGGAGTTGAACTTTATTTATCATTAACTTCGCTAATGTAAAAGTTACAAGATTCAAATGAAGGAAGACGAATCTAAAAAAAGGCTCTCTTTCAAACTCGATAAGCTCATCAGTCACCAAACAAGTGAACAAATCCAATTTTTCTTCTATTCAATCTCTAAAAAGGAAGAAAAAAAAATCATTGGAATGGTTGACCATGAGAAGAATAATGGGTGAAGTAAAGAACATTACAAAAATCAAATGATCCATTTCAATTAGCATTAAATTACTCAACATGTTGGTTTTTCAAATATTTTCTAATTGATTTAATTTGGAAAAAAAACTAACAAACGTTAAATTACATTTAACGCCTTAATATTTTTTTATGCATAATGTCGATATACACTACATGGTGTAAACTTTGGAATTATGACTAGGGCCTAAAATGGTTAATGTTATGAAACAACTAAAAGTGTGGATTAATTCTTGATTTATTGTTACATTAAGTATAGAAGTTACAATTCATAAATTTATTCATGTAGTGGAGGAACCGTTTCATAAGTTTCTTCATATTCTTGTAGTAATAGGTGTTTAATAGGATTGATGTACCTTTAATCTTGTAGTACCTATATATAGAGGTACATTAACACCTTTTGTATTTTTTGGAATATCAGAATATCATTCTCTATTTCTCTACTTCTTTCTCTAATATCTCCATTCATACTATAGTAGTTTATTAGTTTTACAACACGTTATCAGCACGAGTCTCTACTTTTGAGCAAAAAGTGAAAACGAAGGCTCTACCTTGAACAAAAGTGAAACACAAGATTTTGCCGAAATTCTGCCCATATTTCTTCAAGTAAATTCTGAGGTAAATTTCTAACTCAAAACTGATTTTAATTTCTTATGGCTAATCTTACAAAACAAGAGTTCGTACCTCTTGATATTTTTGGAAAATTATTTATTATGGGTATTGGATGTTGAAATTCATTTTGAAGCAATGGGTCTTGGTAACACTATTGTTGAAAAAAATGAATCTTCAAACCAAGATCATGCCAAAGCTATGATTTTCCTTGGTCATCATTTAGATGAATGATTAAAAATAGAGTATCTTACTGTTAAATATCCTCTTGTCTTTTGGCAAGATTTGAAAGAAAGATTCGACCACCTGAAGTTGGTCGTTCTTCTAAAAGCCCGATATGATTAGCTTCACTTATGGCAGCAAGATTTTAAATCTGTCAACGAATATAATTCAGCCATGTTCAGAATCACTTTTCAATTATCATTCAGTGGCGAAAAAATCACTGATGAAGATATGTTAGAGAAAACATTTTCTACTTTTCATGTCTCTAACATGCTCCTGCAGCAACAATAGCGAGAGAAGGGATTTAAAAAGTATTCTGAACTTATTGCATGTCTTCTCTTGGCTGAACAAAATAATGAATTATTTCTGAAAAATCATGAATCTCGACCAACTGGTGCAAGTCAATTCCCTGAAGCGAATACTACTCAATTTCAAAATTCTGGTCGAGGTCGTGGACGTGGCCGTGGCCTTGGACGCTATCATAGTAGATTTGTGCCTCGTGAAAATTATAACCGCAACAAACAACAAAATATTTTTCAAAAGAGGGAAAATAACAACAATCAGAAAAATGGAGAAAAGAAAATTTATGAAGAAAAATACTATCGATGTGGTATGGAAGGTCATTGGTCCCGTACCTGTCGTACGGCTGAGCATCTTGTTGACCTCTATCAAGCATCATTGAAAAAGAAAGACAATAGTGTTGAAACAAATTTCATTGATCAAAAGAATGATTATGATGATGTGATGATGCTGATATGACACATCTCGATGTAGCTGATTTCTTTGAGCATCCTGAAGATGTCAACAAATACCCTATGATTGTTTAGATATTTTATGATACTTTATATCTTTCATGTAATTTTCTTTCTATTTAATATTTATTTTCACATCTTTATTAATATTTATTTTTGTTTAAAATTTTCTTCCTGAAGAAGAAATGGATGCTAAATATTTGGGATTAAATAATGGTGATGATGACATTTGTCTCATTGATAGTGCTACCACACACATTATATTGAAAAATAAAAAATATTTTTCTTGTTTAAAAATGTGAGAGACAAATGTTAATACCATCAGTGGTAGTGCAAAATTGATTGAAGGCTCCGGAAGAGACACTCTATTTCTCCCTGAAGGGACTAAAATTGTCGTAAATAATGCACTACTCTCTCCCAAGTCTCGGAGAAACTTATTGAGTTTTAAAGATATCTGCGAAAATAGATATCATATCGAAACAATGACTGAGACAAATAGTGAATTTTTATTAATCACAAGTATCATTTCTGGGCAAAAATGCGTAGTAGAAAAATTGTCTTTTTTTTTCTTCTGACTTATATTATGCACAAATTAGTGCAATTGAAATTCATCACCTAGTAGACCAGAAGTCTACTCATCCTAATGATTTTATGATTTGGCATAATCGTCTCGGACATCCCGAATCTATAATGATGAGACGAATAATTAAGAATTCATATGGCCACTCATTGAAAAATCAAAAAGTCTTAAAAGCCAATGAATTCTCTTGTGTTGCTTGTTCTCAAGGGAAATTAATTATTAGACAATCACAAGTTAAAATTGGGACTGAATCCCCTACATTTCTAAAACGAATTCATGGTGATATATGTGGGCCTATAGATCCACCATATGAACTATTTCGATATTTTATGGTGCTAATTGATGCATCAACTAGATGGTCACATGTATGTTTATGATCTAATCGCAACCTGGCGTTTGAGAGATTGCTTGCTCAAATAATTAAATTGAGAAAATAATTTTCATATTATCTAATAAAGAAAATTCGTCTAGATAATGCTGGTGAATATTCGTCACATGCTTTTGACGATTATTGTATGTCCATTGGAATAACTGTTGAACATTCTGTAACTTATGTTCAGACACAAAATGGTCTAGCTGAATTATTTATTAAACGGTTACAATTAATTGCTAGACCATTGTTGATGAGGTCTAAATTTCCTTCACCTGCTTGGGGACATGCTATATTACATGCAGCAACACTTGTAAGAATTAGGCTGACAAGTTATCATACTTATTCTCCCATACAATTAACTTTAGGTTATGAGTCCAATATTTCTCATTTACGAATATTTGGTTGTGCGGTTTATGTTCCAATTACACTGCCCCAACATCGTAAATTAGACCCCTAAAGAAGATTAGCAATATATGTCGGTTATGAATCACCTTCAATCACTAAGTATATGAAACCATTGACAGGTGATTTATTTACTGCGAGATCTGCAAATTGTCATTTTGATGAATCACATTTTACGATATTAGGGGGAGATAAAAATCAACCGAAAAAGGAAATCACTTGAAAAATATCATTGGATTTCCTTGATTCTCGTACTAAAGAATGTGAACTAGAAGTTCAAAGAATTATACATTTGCAAAAAATTGCAAATCAATTACCGGATGCATTTAATGACTCCAGAAGAGTTACTAAATCACATATTCCTGCTGAAAATGCTCCGATTAAAATCGATGTCCCTGAAGGACAAATTACAAGTGCTAATGAGTTTAAAGCACGCCTGAAACATGGGAGATCTCTTGATTCCAAAGATAAAAATTTTCGAAAGAAAAGAGGAGTAGATGAATCAATAATTAGTGACAAAATTCAACCTCTTGAAGATGTCGCTCCTAAAAAGTCAACTCTTGAAGAGAATGAAACTATAGAAAACTCAATAAATTTTGTCACTTCAAGAAAAAGTTGAAACCGAAAAGAAATAATTATTGATAGTATTTTTGCATATAATATAGCACTTGATATTATGGCAGAAAATGAGGATCATAAGCCTAGATCGGTTGATGAATATCGACGTAGAAATGATTAGCCAAAGTGGAAAGATGCGATCCAATCTGAATTGGATTCATTGGCTAAAAGAAAAGTTTTTGGCCCTGTAGTCCAAACACCTGAAGGTGTAAAGCCAGTAGGATATAAATGGGTATTTGTGAGAAAAAGAAATGAGAAAAATGAAATTGTGAGGTATAAAGCAAGACTTGTAATCCAAGAATTTTCATAAAAGTTTGGATTTGATTATGATGAAACGTATTCACCTGTAGTGGATGCCATCACATTTAGATATCTTGTGAGTTTTGCAGTACATGAAAAACTAGATATGCGTCTAATGGACGTTGTTACTACATATTTATATGAAAATCTTGAAAATAATATTTATATGAGAATCCTCGAAGGATTCAACATGCCTGAAGCATGCAAATTAAATTCTAAAGATATTTATTCTATTAAATTATAAAGGTCTTTGTATGGGCTCAAACAATCTGGACGTATGTGGTACAACCGTCTCAATGAATGTTTAATTAAAGAAGGTTATACAAATGATCCAATATGTCTATGCATTTTTATCAAGAAAAATGGATCAAATTTTGTGATAATTGCTGTATATATTAATGATCTAAATTTGATTAGAACTTCTGAAGAGATTCAAAATAGTGTTGAATATTTGAAGAAGGAATTTGAGATCAAAGATTTTAGAAAGGCAAAATTTTGCCTTGGTTTACAAATTGAGCATTTGAAATGTGAAATTTTTTTACGTCCACCAAATTGCTATATTCGGAAGGTATTAAAACGATTTTATATGGATAAGCCACATACATTAAGTACCTCAATGGTCGTCAGATTATTAGATCATAATAAGGATCCTTTTAGACCACGTGAGAAAAATGAAGAGATACTTGGTTCTGAGGTACCATATCTCAGTGCAATTGGTGCATTAATGTATTTTGCTAATTGTGCAAGACCTAATATATCATTTGCAGTGAATTTATTAGCAAGATTTAGTTCCTCGCCCACAAGACGGCATTGGAATGGTATTAAACATTTTTTTTGCCATCTCTAAGGAACAGTTGATCTTGGTTTATTTTATTCAAATAAATTTAAGTCTGAATTGCTTGGTTATGCTAATGCTGGGTATTTATCTGACCCGCATAAAACAAGATCTCAGACTGGTTATCTATTTACATATGGAGGTACAGCCATTAAACAATCATTAGCCGCCACTTTATCGAATCATGCTGAAATAATAGCAATTCATGAGGCCAGTCGAGAATATGTTTGGTTAAAATCAATGATCCATTACATCTGGAAGAGTTGTAGGTTATCCTCCGAAAAAGAAAATCCTTCAACTATATTATATGAAGATAATGCAGCTTGTATAGCTCAATTGAAAGGAAGATATATTAAAGGAGATAGGACGAAACATATTTCACCAAAATTCTTTTTTACTCATGAGTTGCAAAAGAATGGTGAAATCGATGTGCAATAAATCCGATCAGATAATAATTTGACAGATTTATTTACCAAGGCATTGCCAACTGCAACATTTGAGAAATTGATGAAGAATATTGGAATGTGACGATTAAAAGATCTCAAATGATGTTTGCATCAGGGGGAGAAATTAATACACAGAAATAATGTACTCTTTTTCTTTCACTAGAATTTTTGTCCCAATGGATTTTTCCTTAGTAAGGTTTTAACGAGGCATATTCTTTGTGTAATGGACATCCAAGGGAGAGTGTTATGAAACAACTAAAAGTGTGGATGTCCCTTTGTATTTCCAAGAGAATTAATTCTTGATTTATTATTACATCATGTATAGAAGTTACAATTCATAAATCTATTCATGTAGTGGAGGAACCGTTTCATAGGTTTCTTCATATTCTTGTAGTAATATGTGTTTAATAAAATTGATGTACCTTTAATCTTGTAGTACCTATATATAGAGGTATATTGACACCTTTTGGGAGGACTTTTGTATTTGTTAAAATATTAGAATATCATTCTCTATTTCTCTATTTCTTTCTCTAATATCTCCATTCATACTATAGTAGTTTATTAGTTTTATAACAAATAATAGATTAATTACAATATTGCGTGGAGCATCTCTACTAGAGGTAATGGCAAAGCAAGAAAGATATAGCTATGCCTTGTTGCTTTCAGGCTACATATTGCTAATGTTTTGAAACTTGGACTGTTAATTGAACCGGTGAGGTGTTCGGATCGGCATTCAATCGGTTGGACCGATTCAATCCTGGTTCAATGAAATTTTTTTAAAAATAATTTATATAAATATATATGTACAAAATAAGACATGCAATAATGGACTAATTTAAGACTTTATATGATCAAAATTTTAATATTTTCAAGGAATTTGGATTTTCACGAATAAAAATTTTAAATTATAAGTTGAAACAAATAAATTTCATTTCAATTTTAATTATATCAACCAAAAATTAATCTTAAATTCAACCCAAAAATACCACAATATTCTAAAATTATACAAAATTCATGTCTAGGGGAATTAGATATTGTGAGTTTAAATTTTAATTTGCATTTTTGGGATTTAGAAATTACAACTTTAAAAAAAAGTTTGGAGTTTGAAAGAAATCACGAAAATAGAAAATAGAGATGCAAACTTAATAAGAGACAAAAAAATGAGAAGAAAGTGAGTGAATGTGGCATTTAATAATTAGTCTTTAGGATTAAGGAAAACTTATTCTTTTTTAATTTTTTTTTTTCAATTTAATAGACAAAAACCAAACAACTGCCGGTTCAACAATTCAATATGACTCGCACAATTCGAATAGTTCTTATTGATTTTAAATCCAATCAACTTAAAATATGAACCAGATGGGAGTTATGAATAGTTCGCAATTCAACCATTCGAACCGGCCGATTAAATTTAATTTTCAAAACAATGCATACAGCTTTATGCCTATGCCTCCACTAGTAGGTCATCTCTGAGGTTAGTGGTAACGAACATTTCCGCCATCTTTGCATGAACCCTTCTTTTATCATACACAACTAAAAGCGAAAGCAAGATAGAAAGAATCAGTGGCTTATGTTCTTTCAATTAAAATCTGTCTGTGTTTTATTTATTTATTACGGTTAAGCTTATCCAATTTTTACGCTTTTTTGTTTCCGAAAGTAGCTTTAGACTTTCTAATGATATTGAAACAAGCAGCAAGATTTATCTCAAATAACCTACTTCCCTCTAAATTGATATCATGTAGTATAATATAATTGTCTAAGCATACAATGAATGAAGTCATGAACATTTGTTTGTTTAAGCTCATTTGCAATTATTTTTATGCATTTGGAGCAATCGTTTTGACGATTATTTGTTTTGAATGTGCTTTTGTTAATGCACAAATTGCCACGTTAAATATGCATCTTGCAGGACGGGTATTTAACCTGGACCCACCATTTAATTTATATCTTGTCATTGGTAAAGAAACTAATTTTAGATAAATAGCTAGGTAGGTGATTGGCAAAAACATAATAATCTCGCCATGGTTTACAAAACAAAAATTGATGACCATTGCTATCGTTTTAATCTTACTAATTTTGCAAAGGTAAGGAATAATATATTAGAGTAAGTTGAATACAACTAATAAAACCCAGAGGAGTTAAGTCGAACAAGAAGACATGAGTTAAAAAGAGTACCAAAAGCAACGGCGATTTGCTTGTTCAATAATATATCAAATTCCATTTTCGTTGTTCTTCTTTTGTGGGTATGGCATTATACGTTCATTGCGTGACGGCTACATTCGATACTTTAATAAGAATAGTAGTGTATGGTTAGATAATAACTTGACTATTGTTGAAATCTCGAGCTTGGAGAATTATATCAGATAGCAATAATTACATGTTGTCCACCGTTCCTTAGATATTTTTGGTCAATTTTATGTAAAAGAAGTATCATATGCCTTTAAAAACTTTACACTTTCGGCTAGCATGATATACAATTTTGCTTTCATACACAAGTTTTATGTCAATTGTTTTATATGTTCCAAAAATTGCATAATCTCAACTTTTATTCTAATTTTCCTGAAATACATTATATTCTTAGAAAAAGTGTGTCCCAAAAATATTTAATGACAGTTAAAAACACGAGCTTTTACCCTAAATTACACTATGTAGCTGCATTGAAAATTTCTTGTGTAGCTTTTCTTTTTGTTTATGGTTAAGACTGTAAGTTGAATTTGTTAATCTATTGTTGAGGTTTCTAAAATGGTTTATCATCTTGCAAAATGTCGAGTGAATTATGAAATTAATCATACAAAATACGTTAATGAAATTTAGAATCACACTTCGAACGAGAGGATAAAACATTTCGGTAAGCTACAGAATAGAAACTAGTCAATCCTTTTTGAACTTTTCTTCCCACTATATTTTAAGGGAGTACTGCACAATAATATGAAATTCTAAGTGGAAATTCAGCAAGAATTTTTAAGGGAAATGAAAAAAATAGAAGAGAAATTCACTATGTTCGAGCAATTTATAAGAATTAATGGATTGCTAAAAAGTTTTGGACGAGATTGTAGTCAATACACTAATTCCACCTTTCATTAAAAAAATTTTTGGCCTAGACAAGGTGATATATAACGCTTTCCTGACTTTTTTTTTTTTTCCTTTTCCACACATTTTAAAAAGCCAAAATATACTGATGTCCTACCCTTTTTCTCCACCCCACCTCTCTTGCCCAAAATATGCTTCATATCTCCAACCACCTCTCTTGCCTTCCTCTGCCGTACTCCCCGTATCTTTCTCATTCTCTATTCCACCCCCACTACCACCCTTTCTCTTTTCCTACCCGTCTGCTCCTCTTTCACCAACCTACTCCCCACCTCCAGCCTCCTCCTCATCTCCCTCCTCCACCCTACCCCTTCTTCGTTCCACCCTCCACCCTCCACCATCAACTTTTCCCTTTTCCTTAAAATACTTATCCGCACCTCCAGCAATTTCCTCCCCATCTTCAACCTCCTCTCTGTCTCCTGCATCTGCCTCCTGCAAACTTTGGACTCTATCCCATGTCTTGCCTAGCTGAGCACGAAATTTGCTATTGTACCACCAAGGCACCAACTATAATTCTTTTGGTGACATTGGCGGCAGTAGTAGGTTATGTGGTATTTTATGGGTTGGAGTGCAAAGAAATGTTCAATGATGAACGATTAGAGGCATATACCAGTATTGTTCGCCTATTTTTGTTGGTTAGAGGCATTTTCTCAAAATGCTTGTTTCCACTTTTATCTGTTGTACCGATCTAGTAGAAGCGTGAAAGATTAGTAGAGTTAGTGAGTGCAATTAGAACATGGAAAGCATGTTCTTTGGACTAGTAGCTGTTTCATTTATGAGATAGTAGCTGGTAAATAATCAGAACAACCGATCAACAAGGTTTACCTGATAAAAGCATTTTTTTTTTCACTCTGTGTATTAACACTTGATAATAGAAGTCTTAATTATAAAAGAGGGCAACTACCCGCATATCAACTTGTGCATACTCATTAAACCACAATGGCACATTGGAGTCCCATTTGACATCTTTAACTAGTTTAATTGCAAATTTGGCTAGCTTATTATGGCAACAAACATTTCCTTCCTTTGAACAAAAGAGAAAGTACACTATTCCAACAACTTTCTCAAATTTAGCTAGCCTGTGACAACATGCATATTTTAGTTACTTTTATATTTTCAATTACTTTTATCTTACACATGAAATTCTTATATACAAATTGCAAGCATTCATTGTCAAAATAGAGAAGAATAAGATATTTTGCAATGTAGCAAAGGTTTTTAAGTTCACCAATAAAGATTCAATCCTAATCTTTCCCTTCCAGTCCTATCTTTCTGTTTGAAGGGTGTAGTCCACAACTATATTCATGCATCACAAGTACTAAACAGCAACATATATGTCTTATATTATAATTGGATAAAATATAGAAAATTGCATTGTGATATATCATAAAACTCCCCTCTACCTTATCGTTTAAAAATACTAGAAAACTTCCCTATGCTTTGGACTGATGTGGAATGTGGACGTAAACCATCATTATGGATGGAATTGTGTAAATATCCATATCCATATAACCCCTATTTTAAAAGCACTTAAGGTTAACTGAGGGGTTCAATCATAATTTTAGAAGATTTTCTTACATTACTGAAGATAAAAGTCAAGTTGGGGGTGTAATTATAATTTCATGAAATTTGTTGCCTACCCCAACCTTTTCCACCCGATTAAACAAACAACAACAGTCCACATTTTCTTTTCTTTTTTCTTTTTCTTTTCCTTCCATCAACCTCTCTTTTTTCCTTCCTCTAATACATCTAACAGCACCGCTACCACTTCCATCGTCATCGCGACCATCATCACCATTTTCATGGTCATCTTCATCACCATTGTACTTCTATACTACACTTTCAAGCATTGGCAGAGCCACATGCAAGCATGCAAGCAAGTGTGGTCAATTGACCCCACTTAACTTTGGAAAAATTAGATTTTAGTATTGGAAAATTTATAAAATTTTAAAGTTGTATCTTATTTGACCCCACTAAATTTTAACGAATTCTCTTTTCTATATACAATGACCACTAAACAGTTGAAAATTCATAATTGTTACCGTCACAAGAATTTTGAATTTATTTTAAGTTATTTATGGAAGTTATTTCAAGAATAAATTCTTCCTAAATTTCCAAAAATAAGGGATGGGCTTCCTTGAGTGGAGTGAAAAACCAAATCTTTCAAACTTCAAAGTTTCTAAAAACTAGAAATTTTCAAGTAGGTGCTAAATTGTTTATCTATAATACGAAATTAAGTTATTATGTTTTTTATTTATAACAAGCTATAGACAAATTTCTTTAAAAAAAATCCATAGAAGATCAAGTTGACAATAATTCACAAAATAGTTTAAAAAAATCACGAGCTTTAGTTCCTTATATTGAAAAGATGTGTTTAACCAAATTGATAATGAATTAATTTTGCAACGTTTTTAAAAGATGAATAATCGTATGATACAACTATAATTTGTATGTAATTTTAGTAATTTTTATTTTTTTACTTTATATTTTAATTTTTGCTTTGTAAAAGTTTTAATGTACTGCCTAAAAAAATAAGTTTTACTTGACCCCACTTACCATGGGTTCTTGGCTCCACCCCTACTTTCAAGTCAAATCTTGGTTTTATCTCGAATTCAAGTATTTTCACACCTTTTCATATTAAATTGATATCGTATTATTGTTTCATGGGTCCTAATGATCATTCTAACATAGTTTTTATAAGATTTAATGGCGATTTAATGAGAGAACGAAAACTAGACCCATTTCGATTTTGGGTCCTTTCACCAATTTTTGGTCATTGTCGGTCAAAATTGCACAGTGGAATCACGATGTATGTAAAAAATGGAGTTTGTGGGATAGATTGTGATTCAGATATTTTACATAGATTGTGATTCATGTTTAAAAGTTTGTGGGATAGATTATGATTTGTGATTATAATTGTGATTCGTATGATTCAGATATTTTACATAGACTGCGATTCTTGGATTGGAATTGTCATGTGAATCACATTTGGGATAGATTGTCATTTCACCAATTGTGATTCATGTAAGATTGTGATTCATGTTTAAAAGTTCGAACATCCTAAGTTGATTGTGATTCACCAATTGTCATGTGTTTGATTGGAGTAAGTGACTGTTGAACAAATCTAAAGGGGTGAGGGAAAAAACTAATTGTCTACTAATTTGAATATTATTTCTGATGATTTGATTATTGGATATTGTTAAGCCGCTACCTGTTGTGGTGCTCTACTATTGATGGCTTGGGATTTGATGAATTTTGAGTGAAATGACTGACATGGATTGGAAGCAAGAATAGAAAGAGACGAAGGAGAGTGTGGGCGGTGGGGACGTAGTGGGCTCCGATTCATGGTGGGATCTCAGTTGGGCTATTATATGAATTAGGATGTTTCGAAGGTTATTTGTGAAATTTTCAAGTTCTAGTATCATTTGATCTCCACAACTTCAACCGGCTTAACAGACAATAGTTATACCCAATGACGGAGTCAAGGGGAATGAGGGGCATGGCCCTCTCTGAGTTTTGAAAATTTTAATTCATATTATATGATCTATGTGCAAAATAAAGTTGGCCCCTCTTAATTTTTTACAATTTAATTTATATTATGAGAGTTTATATATATATATATATATATATATATATATATATGAATTAGCCACCTTTGAATTAATTCTTTCTTCAAAAAAAATTATTTATTATTTATTGTGCTATTTATTTAACTTTCAAAAAGTAAACATACAATCGATGATTCATAGTAAATTGACCCAATTTGATATATTATAATAAAAAGATCCAATTCATAATTATCAATGGGTTAAAACAAAAATAATTACTTTAATGGCTCATATACAAATATACAATTTAGCCCAATTAATTGGACTCATTCTCACTCTTCTTGTAATAACTGCAACTACAGATTAGGTATTTTCAATTATGAAGATAATCAAGACAAAGTTCCGAAACAAGATGGAAGATAATTGCTTGAATGATTGCCTAATTCTATACAAAGAAAAGAAAGTTGTTGGAAAATTTAGCACTAATTCAATCATAGATAAATTTACTTCTAAAAAAAAACATAAAACTCAATTTATTTTTAATAAAAGAGTTTGAAATTTTAGTGTATGTTGACATAACTTTTATCATTTTTTAATGTAAACTAGTTTTATTTATATTGCATAGTTTTTTTTTTTTTTTTGTACAGGCGATATATTGGAGCATCTTCTTATAAATATGCAATTTGGGTGGTTTGTGATATTATAAGATATTTAATCAAGGGTTATTTCTTGTCTTAATTCATTATGACTATGGTTCATATTTATGAAATAGACATACCTTTATAATTAAAGTTAATATTTGATATTGTTAGATGTCATATATTTAAATAGATAAAAATTATTTTGAACATTTTACCCCCTCCCCCCGGCGCCACGATAAAAATCTTGGCACCATCACAAGGTATAATTGCTACGGGTTATGTGAAGACAATAGTTTAGGACATCAGTCTAAAATAGCTTCAAAAGTGTACCTCTGTATTTTATGATTGTATTTGGAACATCAGGTCAGCTCTCTCTTCCTACGCTAGTATCCGCTGAAAAATTCAACAATGTAACGTAGTGAAGCAAATGGCCTTTGTGGGGAAGAGATGTTTTTAGGTCGGTGGATCACGAATCACAAATGCTTTCAACCAAAATAGTGGTTAGCTATTTGTAAAGGTGTAAGAATATGAACCAAGACTGAAAAAGTAAGCGGTTATTTGAATTGCAACTTCTCAAGAGTTTTTAGAAACAAATTAGTGTAACATTTTTTTTAAGATAGGATTTATATATGTGAATTAAAAAAGTAATTGAACAATATATTAAAAAAATTTATTTATAAAAATATTAAATTTTTTTTGGGGATAAGAGCAATCCAAACTGGGCTCAAGTAATTTATTTGGAACACACACCACGTACGTGCACGAAAAGGAAAGAAACACATTCCACACACATATATTCACACATTTATTGCACAAAATAGGGATAACAACCTCAAAATAATGCCATCAACAACAAGGATTTGAAGCGCGGTGAGAAACAAAACATGTATAAAAGTGCATTGCTGCTACATACAAAAATTCTATTAGAACTTGCATTGCTGAATTATTTGAACACAATTTGATCTCGATCCTAAGAATTAAGCATATATATCAAATCACAGTGAATAAAGATAATGAGGAAGCCGAGGCTCAACGGCGGCAACAAGCGGGAACTTCCTTGGTGTTGAAAGCCCGAAGATTTCTTCCATGTCCAACTCCTCAGGATTCAGATCTCCTGGCAACTTCCAGTTGTATCCATGTAAAAGATTGGCCAAAGTGGATTGGACAACCTTAAGGCCTAAACTGTACCCCGGGCACATTCTTCTTCCAGAACCAAAAGGCAACAACTCGTAGTCTTGCCCTTTTACATCAATTTCCTTTCCAATGAATCTGGCAGGGCAAAATTCCTGGGGGTTTTTCCACAATTCGGGATCCCTTCCAATTGTCCAAACATTAACGAGAACTCGAGTTCCCTTCTGGATATCATACCCTGCAACATTGCAATCTTCGCGGGCACATCTTGGCACCAGCATTGGTGCCACAGGGTGCATACGCAGTGTTTCTTTAACAATGGCTTCTACATAAGGAAGGTTTGGGATGTCCTTCTCTGTTACCCATCGGTTCTGACCGATAACCCTGTCAAGTTCTTGGATTGCCTTTTCGAATAATTCTGGGTTTTTCAGCAACTCCGAAATGGCCCATTCGACTGTCATCGCTGAGCTCTCTGTTCCACCAACAAGTAGGTCCTGGAATTCATTCATTATTCGAAAACATTTCAGTGCAATTATTAAAGTTTATATATGTGTATATATATATATATATATATATATATATATATATATTACAAATAGAACCACTATACCAGAGTGAATGCCTTGACTCCATGCCTCTCCAGCTTCACCTCTAAAGTCTGATCCTCCGCAAGGTCCAGAAGGACGTCCACCATGTCCTTGCTTACACGATTCTGTTTGTCATTCCTCATCCTGGCCGCGTTATGCTCATCCAGGACATGCTCTAGAAACCAGTCGAATTTCTTGCTCAGGGCTTTCAGCCTCCAAGAAATTCAGTCAAGGTATCGAATCACCAATGTTAAAGACTCCATTCAGCAAAAGGAGCTCATCCATCATCTTCACGAACTCTTCCGGCGTGACGATTGAGTTCTGATCAGACTGGTCCAAGTATCTTTTCCCCAACACCATCCTGCTAATCACATTCAAGGTCATAGTTGTGAGGTGATCTTTCAACAAGACAGGCTTGCCTAATGATTGGAACAGCCCCTGAAGAAGTGAATTCATTTCTTCCACCCGAATATGTTCATAGGACTCGAGTCTTTTTGCGCTGAACAATTCCATGAGGCACATCTTATGCACCTGGCGCCAGTATGGTCCGTAAGGGGCCAAAGAATGTTGGAGTAGTTGTAGCCGGTATACTTTCCGGCGATTGTTTTGGGCCTATCAGCAAAAGTGGCGTCCATGGTCTTGAGGAAAACTTTGGCCATCTCCACGGAGGAGCTGACCACAACGGGGAAGGAGCCAAAACGGAGGTGCATTAGGGGACCATATGTTAGGGATAGTTGATGGATTGAACGATGAGGGAGGGTGCCAATGAGGTTTAAATTTCCAACGATAGGCCAGGGCTTTGGACCTGGTGGGAGGTTGAGTTTTTTCTGATGAAAACGCCTACAAAGGAGCGCGATGACCATCGTTGCAAGCCATGCGACTGCGTAGGCGGCCCAACTGGTGGTGGGGGTGAAAGAAATCTCCATTTCTTTTGGTGTGTGTGTGTGTGTGTTTGGAAGGGTGTTTTAATGAGCATGGAGCCTTGAAGGGGTGCTATATAAAGTTGTGGAACTGGCCGAGTAATTAACTACTACTGCCAAGAACTCATTGTTTACTATTATGAACGGTCAGTCGGCCAATGGTCAATTGAAATCAATGTTTTAAAAGACGATGGCGGACCAGGGGCAGGAACGGTTGCACTTGCAACCGTTTGCAACCGTTCCTGAAGGTTATGCGTATTTTGCACATGGCATAATTTTGTTTAGACATAGTGTAACTTACTTTCCACAATGTGTAATTTTAGAACAAAATTTTGTGGGTCTCACACATGTTATTAAAAACGAGGTACAAAATGAGATTTGTACCGTACAATTTTTTTTTTGCCAAATTTTGGCCGTAAATTTTTAGGGACGGTCCACTTGATGACCATCCCTGCCCCAAATCCGGCGAAGGCATTGCAAATGGGACGAAAGGCCCAAGCGTAAGCCCCACAAATTTTTATTTTTAAAATATATATAAATATGATATATATTATAAAAAATTCATTTGAAGATATAAATAAATATAATAAAATTAGATAAAATTAAGAAAATTTATACAAAAAAAGAATTATTATTGTATAACTTCAACTGATAATTTAAGAAACATGCATATTAACATTAGCTGCACCAAAAAGCAAAACAATTAACATTACAAAAAGTTCAATCTTAGAAACAAACTAGTCACAATTCAAAAGTCACCACATTATCAAGCATTTAAATTACAAATACATAAATTCAAGTAGACACAAACTTCAAAGGTTAATTGTTCAACAAACACACTTAAATAGTATCAAAAATAAAATACCAAATTAGCAACCATATTGCTTATAATACATAACAAGGAATAGCACCAATAATTAGAAATAAACTGACAAATAAAATGATACTATTCATCAAAGTCAATATCATCCATGTCATCATCTTTATCTAGTGTATATAAACTAGGTAATTTTCTTCCAATAGTTGATGGTGGTTTTGAAATTTCTATCCTATCACAGGATCCAATCTACAGGTAACAATCTCTTTTTCTTTAACTTTTTTGCCTAACCATATATTATATTACAAAAAAATTCATATTAAATTCATTCCATGTCTCAATATAAAAGATAGTAAATTAGTAATAAAGCTAAATAATAAAAAGTTAAAAACTTAATTGATGAAATTAAATCTTTTTTTAAGACAGTTTGTGGGGTATACGCTTTTAACATCCCACTTCAGAGGCGTGCCCAAGTGCCTGGGCGTACGCCCCACAACACTTTCGCCTTATATGATCGCTTAGCGGTAGTATTGGAACACTTCGCCTCAGGACTCGCCTCGCGAACCTCTTTTGAAATGAACTTATATTCAAGTTAATTTAAACAATTAATCAACATACTAATCTCAATTTTGTTTGCTTGCTCGTTTTTCACATTTTTGCTTTCTGTGTATACAGGAGAGTATTTCCCGTGATCAGCTTGGTTGAATTATTGTGCAGATCCTCAAGTCTGCATCGCATGTTTAAAAGAAATTCCAGTATATAGAACGATATAATATAGGTGTCAAATTTTTTATGGTAGTAGTTCCTTACAAGGAAATACTACCTCTATCATTGTATGGTGTCGAAGTGATTTTGTCCTTGAGGACTTGGAAACCATACCATATCCAATTAGTGGTCGCATCAACAGGCGGTGTCGCGACATGTTTTGAATGAGAGGCTGGACCGTCGGCTGAGATGCTATGCTCTATAGCATTGGGGTCGAGAGTGCCTAAATTGCTCAAGAAAAATGTGGTGCCAAAATCGATCAAGGGGCATTCATTCGGTCCAGATAGCTTGTTTGCCTCGAGAGTCTATAAAGGATCGACACGTAACATAAGTTTTAGTGCAAAAAAGACTGACGGAAGTTGCTAGTAGCTTAACCGAACATGGACAGCCCCTACAGGTCGTCCTGTGGCTCAAATTCATCATCTCGCAACCATACAAATTTGTCCTCTGCAATTGCACGAACAGCTTGTTACCATCTATTTTTATTTCAATAACCGCAACCATCCATCTTACTCTTAGAACAAGCTACACTATGAGAGAAGGAAAATTCAAAAGAACTTGTATAGCCGTTAGGAGGTGAACTGTCAATGCACTACTGAACTTTTTGAATTTTACCAAAAAGAAATTATAGGAGAAGAGAATTCGAAGAGGCTCGTATAGACATTATGAGGTGAACCACCATTACATTATAGAACTGTTTAAATTTTTGAAAGAAGGGAAGCACTGTAGTACTTCTTTGTGGTGCATTAAGTGCGATTTAAACATGGTACTATATCCGGGCAATGTAACGAGAATTCCAAAGAGTACAGCGGTCTATACCAATGGAATGGTAAAGGTGTACGGAGGGATTGAATGTAGATGAGAAACCAAACACGGAAATGCAGGGGGTTTTGTCCTGCCCCGTGTTGGAGATTGATTACCAGATGTCTAAAAAATCCGTACAGGTGAATATGGCAAAGACGGATTAGGGGCAGGAGCGGTCATCAGACCGACCGCTCCTGAACGGTCTTCTCACAAGACCCAAATGTGAGGTGAGAAATATTCCACGTCAGGAAGCCTTCAACAAGCCCTAAAAACGACGTCATTCCAAAAAAAAAATGTTTAGCCAAAACGGGAACATGACGGACCAACGGAAGAGTTTCAATTTTGAAAATTAAGTTGAAAATTTGAATCAGTCGCACAAAACAAAACTGAGGGAAGAGAGGTGGCGTCCTGCTTAAGGTAGCAATTGACAAAAAAGTGGGTGGAGAGAGCTGGGATATGGTGTTGAGTGAATAAGGAAGAAAGCAAACAGAAAAGTGGAGAGCCGCACAAAACAAAACTGAGGGAAGAGAGGAGGCATCCTGCTGAAGGTAGCAATTGACAGAAAAATGGATGGAAAGAGCTGGGGTATGGTGTTGAGTGAATAAGGAAGAAAGCAAACCGTGCAGTGAGAGTGTTGTATGCATTCTGAAGTTGGGTATGAGAGTGTTGTATCCATTTTGAATGCGTGCAAGGCAGGCGGCAAGGTAGAAGGAAACAGAGGAAATTCATCATCTCACGAAGCCAGATTTTGTTGTGCAATTTAATAGCAGAAGCAACTGCGTTCTCCGAATTCGGTGAAACATAAGCGTATTAGCAGATCAAGGTAACGTGACTAAATGCAGTATGTTAAATGAGTAATATATAGTTGGTCTATGCTCATCACGCAATCTTAGTTTGCCCCTCTCCTGACCATGTAGTATGTATAAAATGGAGACGTAGAATTGAATGAGGTGAAGCAGAGGAAAAGACATATATGTGAATAATAAATGGGTGTACCTTGTGTTATAAGTAAATTACATGATGTAAGAAATATATTATAATGAATAGAAAGTGCTTGTTTGGCCCTCAAAATGTAGAAATAGTAGAAAATGCGGAGTTGGCTTAGGCAGTTGTCATTAACGAATGACATAAGGTCCAGTGAGCTAAAGAATCTAGAACCGAAATATAATCACCAGTGTGGATATACATACAGTTAAAATAGACTTACATCGTGTGACCAATATATTACAGTCCGTATAACTTAGTGTACATGGAGTTGTATTTGTACATAGATAATGCCGTTCTCTTAAAGTAAAAGTAAGGTGATGTGAATCATTAATCATATTGATAAGCGTAATAATAGGATTTGGTATACGAGTAATGTGTGATTCATAACACATTATGAATGGTAATATACATTTATGTTGTCGTTTATGTACATACTATTTATGAAGTGTTGCAAATTAGGGTGTTTAATGCATAATTGGCAGGAGCAGAAGTAATGGATTGCAGTAAATTGACAGAACATGGGACCCCCTGAGTTAGGAATGGAGTTCAACAGTGAAGATAATGCGTACAAGTTTTACAACAAATATGCCTTTAAAATGGATTTTAGTGTACGCAAAATCTATCTGAATAAAGACAAAGAGGCGTGACCACGTCTAGGAGATATAGTTGCTGCAAGGAAGGTGTGAAGTGCAAGTACGAAGGTGATGTGATGCCAAAGAGGACACGGGAGCCGACGAAAACAAGGTGTAGAGCTAAAATAGTTATCGTGTTGCTTAGAGGGACAATGAAGTACCGTGTGCATGACCTTGTCTTAGAGCATAACCATGAGTTACATATTGCTCAATGTTCGCACATGATGCCATCACAAAGAAAAGTGAGTGAGACTTAAGGATTCCAAATTGAAATAAGCGAGGATGCTGGATTTTCATTGAAACAGAGCCGTGAGCTTATGAGAAAGGAGGCAGGTGGAATAGGATAAGATTCAATTTGTAAATGAAATGGGAGAGGCAGTAGTTGCAAGAGGCATTAAAAAACGTGCCGGTGGGAAGAGAAGTAAAGTGATGCGAAGTTGGGCCAATAAATTTGACGGATTAAAAAGAAAATCTAGATTGTCAAAGGCTACATAGACTACGGTAAGGATTCAATAACTATGATGGTAAACATTTATGCTACAACAATGTTATCATTGTACGGTTAACTAATGAATAGGTACCATTCACGATAAAATAACATTATTGTCGTGTCAATAATACAGGTCTTAAAATCGGAGCCGACATCGGTTTCATTTGATGAACACATGTTTATGGGATGCCGTTCATCAACTGACTCAGTTTCGGTTAGTATAAAATAGGCATGGTTTTAACTTTTATTTGGATATTTCTAACAACACAATTAGTTATGATGATGTTACATTGTGTGATGATTTTGTTACGACTGACATCCCTCCTGATATACCTTTTTTGTCTGTCTTATACAATTATTTGGCTCATACAAAACTCGTAGATGCATTCAATGAGCCAGTCAGTGAATAGCCCTCCAAAAGTTGTTGCTCCCGAAATCGAGGAAAGTCAAACGGTATGCATACATTTAGTAGATAAAATAAAGTCCTTTTTTTGGTATCGTAGAGCTACTTTTTCTTTAATTGTAATGGTGGGCACCGGAACGCTGTCAAAGCATGCATATTTTGTAGTTAACATGTAATACTTTAATGACATATTATTTTGTATTATTTGAAAATCCACTGATTAGCTAATCAGGGGTCTCGTGGAAGTGTCCCTACAGAATGGATGCATCCCAAATTTTATATATTTTTCAAGTATAACTCCGTCAGAGATATCTTAATGGTCTGAAATATGGTTTTTGTTATAATGTCTAGTCCAATTTAACTTTGTAACTGAGCAATATAGGCATTGCTACTGAGTTGTTGATAGTTGAATAGTTATATTGTACAATGTAGGCGGAGCGTGTGGCAATTTCAACACACTGCGATAATGATACATATCATATATTTTCACCATCACCCCAGGTGACAAGTTTTTATCATTACATCACATATTTATGTAGTCTTATTAATTGGATACTTCGACAGCATATATCATTAACCGTATGTTCCACAAACTTTATGAACTGATTTGCCATCGTTACGCATTTCAGAAAAGAAATAACACCCAAGGATTGAGACTAACTGTTGACGTCAACTCTCCTCAATGTGCAGGTTGATGAATGATGTGTACCTACAATTTTTATGAATACAAACCAATTGGTTGTTCCAAACAATTGAGTTCCGAATATCCGTCCCCAAAGTTCACCTCATTTACTGATGTTCGTACTTGTCCCGAGATGATATTGCTCAGTTTCGATCGATTCCATATTGTGAGCTTGTTTTAATCTACAATCTCTCAATGAATTAGTGCTTGCACCAGATATTAGGTGTCTAGCACCAGATTTGCGGTGTCTAGCACCAGATTTTTTAGACATTAGGTGTCTAGCACCAGATTTGCGGTAGTTTTGGACGAACATTTACTAAATACAACCATGTCGTCCCTACCAGGGAATGCCGTATATGTACGTTACAAGAAGTTAATAAGCTGTTACAACTTATTGATGTGCTTGTACATACAGGCACTTCAATAGGTATTACTCCTTTACTATGGAAATGAAGTTACAATTGGCGGCTCGGTTTGGTTCCACACGACCACATAATAAGTAACAGTTTCACAGAAGAACATGATATTTCGTTGGAACAACTAATTTGAAAATGGGTAACTAATATTTAAAATGCAACAAATAGTTATAACGACATGTACAGATTGAGTTACAATTAGTTAGGTGTATGTTACAATTCATTACAACTAATGAATTTGCAATCGGCAGCTTTTTGTCTTCTCTAGTTAAAACTAGTGATATTACAACTAGATATTCCTCAATGTTACAACCTCAGGTTACTACAACTAGTTAATATCTGATGAATCTTTCCTCTTCTTTTGTTTGTGCTATTGCCCTTGGCACAAACAATAATTCCTCCCTCCGATACATTAAATTTCTTAGACACTTTATTAAGTGTCTATTAAGAATATAGAGATGATCGTTTCGAACCCCAAAATATTTGATGCAGCAAGACCTTCTCGAATATCTCATTAAAATAGCGAGATCTTCCTGAACATCAAGCAAACCTGAGGAAATTATTTGGCTCCCAAGAACTTCTTTTAAAACTGAACACTGTATTGATAAGATTGTAATCCTTGTTGTAGGGAGGTTGAAGATAAAAAAAAATGAATCTAGTACACGGGTCCATTGACACTTTAATATGAAGAGAAATTGGAAGTGTGAAGTTAAATAATAATGTAGGCAAAAATGAAAGGGGGACGAACAAACTGGAGTCTGTGTAAGGGATATACAACTGCAACCTCAGCCTTTTATAGTCCGCCATACCCTCTAATATGGTAAAATATCAGACCCTAACGCACATGAGGCCAACTAGTACATCACGGGAGTGGAAGCTGTAGACTCACATGCAGCACCTGAACCATGTCGAATAAGCTTTCTTATGTACAAAGCGTGAAATTTGTAGTATCGAGAGTCTTGATATGTGTTACGAGCTGTTGCTAATTAGTTACAGGCTTTAGCACAATTTTTGGCAGCTTTTATCCTGAAAGGACCTGTACACCAACATTGGGGGTCACGTGCATACAGAGTTACAGATTATTGACGATAAGTTTTACTGTCTGCATACACAGTAACACTCTAAATACACTGTTTGCACTTTACCTTCTTCTATTTGTTGGGTGGCCCAACATTTTTCATTGTAACACTCTATGCCCTTGGTCAATTTATGATCCAACCTTTCAACACTCTGTCCGGCGTTTGGAACGTCCTTTTCATCCACAGGCATGTAGTAATTTGCAATGAGAATTGTCTCAAACACTTAATTAATTTTCATTGTTATAAATAAGAACGAACAAAGCTGTAAGTAAGAACGCACGAATTGTGACTAGATATGCACTTTGGTGTTGACCATCATAGTGAGTTGTTGGAGTTCCACTATAATATATGAAGTTCGTGTATTAAGGTAACCATACAATCTCGTTTAGCTCAATAAACATAATAGTGGCAGGCTTACTGATGTTAATAACATAGAACAATTGAGTAGTGCAAGTGAATTCAGATGTAAGTAACACACTTAATAGTTCCCAATAACTTGGGCCAAAAAAAATTTTATGTCTTCATTCAACAGTACACGCAAAAGTCACAGACTGTGCGAATGAGCTTACATCTACAACTACCTACCAGCGAAGTCCGCTTCATATGTCTTCCAGTCTAGCTAACGTGGGGTCAGCGAAAAACTGCTATTATTAGCAGCAGCAGGGCGATTGAAACCGAAATCGTCAAGAAGGTTTTCATTTGTTGAATGTCACTCCAGATACATTGTACACTCTTTCTTTTCACGTGGATTCTTCTTTGTCCTTTTCCATGCCATCTTGCCACTGCTCAAGCAAATTGTAAAAGTTATTTACTTTGTTCAACACATATCAGTTTAGCTAAGGCTTTATATACTCTTATCTATGCAAATTAAAACAAAGTGAGACCAATTCAACAACTCGTAATTGCAATCAATCAAACAATCACGTCTCACTATCTTGCCAACATACTGGTGCAACATAAAAGCATTGACAAACTTACATATTCAAGGATTTTGATGGCGTTTCAAGTTCGCTACTACCTAAATTTTCACTTTTTTCTTTTCTAGCTGCTTTCTTAGTCAAACTTCTCAATCTCCTTCATGCCATCTACACCAACTTTTTGATAAACAATTACATTTCAATTACATTGGGGCATTCAACCAGTACGCCCTTGGCCGATCCCTCGTCTTATCGTTGTCTTGTGGGTCGACTTTTGTACCTCACTATCACACGACCAGATATACTGTATGCTGTTAACATTTTGAGTCAGTACATGCATTCCCCTAGATTAGATCATCATGATGCAGCAATGAAGGTTGTTCGATACATTAAGAATTCTCCAGGCCAGGGATTATTTTTCCCTTCTCAAAACAATTTGCAGCTCACTGGTTATTGTGATGCTGATTAGGGTGCTTGTCCTAAGACGCGACGCTCTATCACGGGTTATTACATTTCTCTTAGGAATGCGCCTATCTCCTGGCATACTAAGAAACAACCAACTGTGAGCCGCTCGTCTGCTGAAGCCGAATATCGTGCCATGGTCGGTACCACCAGTGAATTGTTATGGCTACGAGCTTTATTATTTGATCTCACCATTCTTCATCCGCAGTCGATGCATCTATTTTGTGACAACCAAGCTGCACTTCATATTGCTGCCAATCCTGTCTTCCACAAGCGTACCAAACATAATGAGTTGGATTGTCACTTTGTTCGTGAACGGATTCAGTCCAATGAGCTTTGTACCCATTTCATTCGTTCAGAGGATCAACCTGCTGACTTGTTCACCAAAGCGCTTGGTTTTAGTTCCTTTCAACGCTTGTTAGGCAAGCTTGGTGTTTCGTTCCTCCACACTCCAGCTTGAGGGGGGCTGTTAGCCAACTTCATCCATATCTCTTATCTTGTTAACTATACACTGAAGATAGAATTAGTCTTTGTGTTCATATATGAAACTAGTTGTATTAGTTAACTCCAGTACGTCTAGAAGAATTAGTCTAGGAGTCCGCCTACTACTTAGACTAGGAGTCTGCTGCTTATTCTTTATATAAGCTTTCGGTTGTACCAGAGCAAAACAGTTTTTTACAATGAATAAGATTACCGTTTCTTGTCACTTAGCAGTAATGGGTATAAGATGCGTTTTTTTTTCGGTTTGGGACTGATTCGAACCGTCTATATGTTGATGATAAACTGAGAAATGCATAGAAAGTTTTGGGATGAATCTGGGTTTGCAAGTTTTTTCTAATTCAGATCTTGCTTTCTTTCGTGGGTGCTCACTCTGGTCTTTCGTGGGTTTCATAGCAAGATTAACAAAGATTTGGGTTTGTTTTCTGGTGTTGTCAATGACTGGTGCATGAACTTGTTAAAACAACAAAGCATCAAGGAAAGTTGCAGCAAAAGCTACGGATGGAAAATGCAGCAAATGTTTTCGATGATTGCATGAGAAAATTGATAGGATTTGGGTTCCCGTAGTTACGCATGCTTGTTGCCTTTTGTTGGGCTGTATCCATTTTTCTTTCTCTTGTTTGTTCATTTGCTCCAGTAGCTATTTTCTTGCGTTTCTGTGGAGTCTTGTTGATTGCTCAAGAACTTGTTTGAGAGATTTTGGTTTGGTTTACCGTGAAGCGAGACTTTAATTGTTGTTTTCCTTTTCATGATGCAAAGCATGTGAGATGTGTTAATCAAATAAGTGAGCTTGTGTAGAATAACCCATAATTGACATGAAATCCACGTGGGTTGAAGCTGCAAAGTTGCAGCAGAGAATAAGAAAGCTTTCCAACCATTTTGTATGAAAGTTTTCCAGAATTTGCATAACCTCATTCTAAGTTGTTGGCTTGTTGAGTTTTGTGATTGTCTTTTGCTTAATAATCGAGGCTTTGATTGGTTGGCTGAGATGTTACTTGCGTTAGGATTGCATTTGAGAAACCCAGTATGTTGCAAAAGAATGAAACCAGCAGAAATAAAGAAAGCTTCGTTGCATGCATGAAGTAGTTTTCGAAAATTACACTTTGGCCCCTCAAGTTTCCCATAATGCTACTTTGGCCTAGAAAATCGGAAAAACTAATCAATTGTGTCACTCTTGTGAGGACTCGTAAAAGTATTATTTTCGACTCCTATTTTTGCTCATTTAATTATTTATTCAAATATTTGCTTCGATTATTATTTTCTAGCCTTATTAGATTTAAATACATGGAGTTATGATTTCATTATATTTTTAAAGTGACTCGTTTCAAAAAAAAATTTTTTTTTTGGAAGCTCGATTAATGAAAATAGCGAAAACGTGTCTGAAAACTTTAGCCTTTTGGGAGTACATTAAGTTCAAAACTTTGAGACATGTACAACGGTCTTAAAATAGGTAAATTTAGGTTTAAGTACTCAAGTGATAGTTGGTGGTACGATCATTATAAGAATTTCTCGAAGGTTTCACTTTATCGCGCCTAATTTGGAAATACGCGTTTTCACACGCGCGCTTAATTGTGGGACTTTAGACCATTATTTTGGGACAATTAAGAGTGAATAATATTTGTATGAATATAAGTGCATTAGAGGTTTAGTGCACTAGTAAAACAAATGCAAGAGGAATCGAGCACAAAACGCGCGCATATGCGCACTATTTGCGGTTGACTCTTGCGCATCTAAACTCTTAGTCATTAAGCTTCCTTCGTAAGCCAAAAAGTCAGACCAAACCTCTCTTTCTCCTAGCTCTCTTGGCCGGCCATCAAGCTGCAAAGAAACAACCAAAGTTCTTCAACTTTTCACTCTAAAATCTTGCTCAAATCACTACCAAATCCTCTCAAATTTTAGCACCACTTAGCTCAACACTTGGGAAGTCCATCTAGCTGCAAAAGAAAGGAGCTCTCCACGGTTTTCTTCAGGCTTCAAAGGGCCGAAAATTCTGACTTGAACAACCACCAAAGTAGGTAATGATCCAACACTCTAAACTTGTCCTATGGGGGTTAAATTACACATATGAGCTTGAATCTTTATATGGGTAACTTGTATTGTTGAAAAATTTTGATGGTGGGCTCTATGAACTCACACCCTTGGCTTGATGGCTGATGAAATGATTGATGTTGGATATAATGCTGGTTTAGTGTTTAAAATGGTGGATTAATGGTGTATTATTAGTAGAAACTTCAAGGAACTCATGGGATAGAAATTTCTGATTTTGCCCCTGCCTTGTTCGGTTATTTTAAGGCCAATTTTTGATGCTTGAATATGATTTTTATATGTTGTATTAGTTGTGTAAAAATTTTCGTTGGAAAATATTGAGGCTTGGTTGGGCAAGTGAATTTCTTTGTAAAACTAGTCAAGCTGGAAAACTGTTCCCGTGTAGCTCTGACCAGCGATAGTGTTTTGGCCCTAACTCTGTCATCCGACGTCGAAATTGAGTGCCGTCAGTGGCATTTGAAACTAGACATCCACACCTTTCCAACGGTATAAAATATACGTTTTTGTTTTAAGTGTGTGAGCCAAACCAGTCATTTTAAGAAGGCTGCCCCGTTTCTCTGTTCTGCTGGAACGATTTGATGATGCTGCAACTTTAGGCTTAATTTCGAGCTAGTTGTATGCTGAATATTGAAACTATTTATTCTGTGAAAGTTTAGCCTTATGAATGTGTTTTCCAACACTATCAACCATACTCAATTTCGAGTTAAATTGAGTGAGTTATGATCAAAATACGGTGACTGCCCTGTTCTTGAAAACCCTTGGATTTGGACAGATTTGATGTGAGACTAGTTGTGGTCTTACTAAATGTATTTCTTAGTGCTAAACACCTACCAAATGTACCATGTATGTTCCTTAGACTTGTCTTGCACAAATAAACCATGTTTGGAGGTTTTCCTTAGCTGAATGTTTGGAAACGGAGAGAAATGGAGTTAAAGACAGTTTTGCCTTAGTAATTTCAAAACTTTGGTTGATAGGTTAACCACCTTCCCGAAGGTATTTTTCCACAAAATTTGATAGAGAGATACCCTTCATATAGGAGTACTGTACTGCAAAATTTGGCACCAATCCAAGTCCTTTTCGATACTTAACTAAAGGTCCAAAGTCGGAAACCCAAATCTGGAACTTGTTCAACAGTCTCGAATTTTCCCCAATTTTGAGCTACCGTATCTCGGAGCTCGAAACTCCGATTCTCGATCCGCTTGTTCTATCCTAAGCCTTAATTGCACCTCTAATTGAGTTATAAATTTCAAAGGCTGGTTTGCAACGAGTGAATTCTGCCGAATTTCCAAAGTTAGAGAAAAACCAACCCCAGCTCAATCCTGAACATTCTGGAACAGTGATTCAAGCTCATTTTTTAGTACTTTCACTTAGATTCGTGGAAACGTGTCTTCTAAGAACTTTTAGTACTTTCCAAGAGGTTTCCAACGGTATAAATTTTTCCAATTTTGAACTTGTATCGAGTGAGATACGATTTTTCAAAAATCCATATCAAAACTGAAATTTTCCAACTTTCAAGGAAATAGAGTTTTCCAAGAACTCTTTATTCTTTCGACATTATGCCAACGTTTTAACCTCAATTTCCAAGATAAAAACCCAAATGCTCCTGTACTTTATGAAACGCCACTCGAATCTCGATTTACAAGTAATTAAGGTTTCTTTTCACAAAATTTCCTAGATTATAATAGTGCACGAATTATTTCTCGATAATTGGGTTGTGCGAATAATAATTCACTATTATTTGCTCAGGCTCACACGAGGACCTTCAAGAGGATCCCACGGTGGACGCTTGAACTTTCCTTGACCTTACTTACACTTAATACTTGGTGAGTGTCAAGTGCATGAGTACTTAATACGTGTTTAACTATTATGAATGATTATTGATTTTAGGAATGGAGACGAGTGTGTACTTTATCTCACTCGTTCTCATTTGAATAAATGATATTGAATAATATTAAATGATATTGAATGAGATTGAATGCAATGGTTACGTACGTCACTGGAGTGAATCTCCTCGACACACAATTGTAAACGGGGGACGCCCAAACTCATAGGCTGACCTGGGACTCGAGCCGGCATGGGCTTGGTCGGAAACCTAGGCGTGCCATGAGACAAATAAGCTCGACTTATTGAGAGATCTTGCATGGCATACTCGTAGATTATTGCCTCATACATGTCTTGTGGGCCCGAGTGGGTGTTGGGTGGACGGAAAGAAGTAAGTGGTGATCTACGGATTGAAAATACCGACCCAGTTGACGGAGTGTCATCGGGGGAAGGTATACGAGTGACATCGGCAAAGCGAGTGGAACTTAGCTCCTGAGAGCTACTATATCCTTGAATTGTTTCTGATAAATTTCCTTTGGTGAATTGTCAATTATTGAAATATATTATTGTTTAACTCGTAATTGAGATTGTTATTTGAACTACGTGCTTGCGTGTGTGATCCTGGCCTCACGAGCGTTTTGCTCACCCTATAGATTTGTTTTCCTTAACAGGATTGAATCTCGGGGAAGTGTGGAGAAACCCTCCTGATGTACTTTTGTTTTAGGGTTTCTATTATATTTTGGCTATGCCCTTGGTTTTGGATTGTACTTTTGGAATTGAAATGTAACTTTTGGGGCGTAATGTATATTTGGGATTCATTATGTATTTTGAATAACCGACGTGTGGGTTGGATAATGGATGACTATTGATAAACATGAATGCTTCCGCATTTACTGTACTTAAGTTACTTGCTTTTGTTGTGTAGTTCGATAATAAGCTTGAATGATTTGGCTTGAGTCCTGGCGAGAGTTAGGCAGGCATTCCACGGATACCCTTTGGTTCGCCTTAGAGAGAAGTGGGGCGCCACAGTTGGTATCAGAGCGCTAGGTTAGAGATCTATATGGGGGACATATTAGATACTCTACCTTTAAGACTCGATATGGGATGACTTAGTCATACCTAAAATGATACTCGGGGTGAACTAGCAACTAAGTTAGTTTTACCTCGAGTGATACTTGGAGACGAATTAGTGAATAAGTAAGCATGCATTACAGGATATCCGAACTAGATAGTGATTTAAATTTCTAACCCGAAAAGTGCTATTATTTTGCAGGGATGGAAAACGGGAATGAAGTGCCGGCAGCTAATGGGAATGGCCACGCTAATGGCCATGTAGTACCTCCGAGGCCTATCTACTACCAAGCTCTTGGAGGGGGAGCTCGAGTGCGTTACTCGCCTACTGATAGGCGCCCACAGTGCGCGTGTAGGGTAACCTTTGCCTACCCGAATCACCTTGTACTTGCTCTGGACGACGAGCGTCGTCAGCTAGTGGATCTTAACAGGGATCTCCAGGCGGAGATAGACGAGCTTAGACAGATGGTGAGCGCTCAGGGCGAGAGGGTCGCCGAGCTCGAGGAGGTGATTGAGGGCGAGGTGGCCACATCTGCTGTGGTTAATGAGGAGCTCCGGAGCACTAGGGCTCAACTTACTAGGTTGAGGAGGTCCGTAGTGTAACAGCCCCACCTTCCCCTAAGGCGAACCAAAGGGGTTAGCGGACTGCCTGCCCAGCTCTCGCCAGGACTACGGTACAGTTTACGTCGATCTATAATGTTCCGGAACATACCATAGTATGCAAACAAGTCAAAATAGTAAAACAACCCAAGATAAAATGAGATGAAATCCGGAGCCGGCCATGAATAGTAACCGACCCGTCAGAACCCAACCAAAATAGCCAACAAACATTCATATCTGAACTTTAGCGTTTACCAATCAAAATGACATACAAAAGTTTCAAAAGTTAATATATACACACGGTTTGCCTAATCAAAAACAAACGCCCCAAAAGTACACTTAGGGTTTTAATACATGAGCTATGCAAAAGATATGCTCAACTAGCTCAATTTGGCAGCCATTTGTCAAATCCAGACCAAAAGGGTTTATTTTCCTGTAAGGAAAACAAAAGGAACAGAAAGGGGTGAGCTTGCGCTCAATGAGGTACCAAACAGATAGCATTAAAATCATGGCATTTCACATTTATCAAATCAGGTACACATGTCAGAGGTAAAGCAAAAGAACCAATGATTCAAATCAGAAGGATACGGGTGGCTCTCAGGAGCCAAATTTCCAGCGCAGTACTTGATCCAAACCGGTTGACTCTCCGTCAACGTATATAGAACCAATGCGTCCGTAGACCCCTCTTTACTCCGAATTCCGTCCACCAAACACCCCTTTACCGGGCCCGCTCACCGTAACCGAACAGAAATGGTAATACTCGAGTATACCCGGAATCAAGGGTCTCAATACCCAAAATCCCCGAACAGACTACCGTGGTTCGTTATCTAATCGTCCAGGCCCTTGCCGGCCCGACTCGAATAACTTAGCCACAGGATTGAGCTCATAGGTCATAGAAATCCGAACAGATGCAGACACAGATAACAGATTCAAATTTTGCATAGTAAATTGGCATATGAACAGACTAGAGAACGAGTGTGATAAAGTACACCCTCGTCTCGAACAAATAAACAGATTGCAGAGCAGAAATCAAGTTAAACAGCAATGGAGGGGAGTGGTACACTCACCGGCTTCAACTTCAAAAGTTTTCACTTCAGATTGGCCTTAATCGCCAAGAAACCCTAAAATAATCAAAATAAACCAATTGAAGGTTTTATCCATAATCGAGTAACCACAATGCACATGAGGCTCGACTACTACTAGTCGTATGCCTCGCCAAAATAATTACTAATGCAAGGGTGGAAAACATGATTTTCTTGGAAACAAAAAGGTAACATGAAGACTTAGGCGCAAACAACCCAAAAGCCTTTCATTTCCACCAAAAGGCAAATCTACTTAAAGGAACCAAACGGCCTAGAAAATCGGGCAGCACCGTCCCTAAAATTCTTACTTTTCCAGCCATTAAGGCTTCATTATTTCCTCAAATTAGCCCCAACATTTCACACCAAAGGTCATCTCATTTCCCAAAAGCCGTACAGGGCTCAAAGTGGTACAAGTACAAAAGTTAGCTAGGAAACAACCAAAATGAAAGCAAGCCCTAAGAGAGACTCGACGACGAGTCATAAAACAATGCTGAACACAACCCCAATAGGGTCTCATATGCATAAATAAGCATGGTAGCAAACCAGCAATTAATATATGACCTTAACTTAAGCCTTAATAGAAAAACCGTGTTTGATCTTATAATGCGGTAATGGCGTCAATTTCACTACGGTTATCGGTTGGGGGTGTAAGACCCACCGATTCGAAGCTATGAAACAGGGCTACAACAATGTAGAAGGGCACTCAATCCAGTTCCTAGCTTAACTAGGTCGAAAGTGCCAAATACTATACCAGAATTACCAAAACAGGTTTGCAAAACACAGAAAACTGTAATTACTATAACTCAGTCTATACAAGTCCAAATGCCGAAATTCCAAAGGCATATGATAGCTAAGACATCCAGTAACATTTCATCAGAAGACATAAACTTCAAAATCCAAACCAAATCCAGTCAAAATAGGCAATTACTATCGCAGTTCCGCACATTCTGTTCACCAAAAACAGCAACAGTAAAAACGGCATAAATCTCTCTATACTACTCCAAATTCCCTGAAATTTTGCAGGCACTTTTTACTCACCAATACCTACAACTTTCATGTTTTGAGCAAAGTCCAATTCGGCCTCTAGCTATGACCTAAAATTTCGGACAGAATAGGGGATTTAAGAACCCTAACTTTTCAATTTTCACACCAAATCCAAAATTGATTGCATTTAACCACAATTCACACTCACTAGAGTCATTTCCAACCATTACAATCCATGATACAAGCACCCAACATCAAGATCATATTAAACCAGAAAAATCATCAATAAAATGAAAAACTTCACCAAATCACTTCAAACCAAGATAAAACCAGAAATTTCAGCACTTCAAGCACTACTAAGCATAATTTAAGCTTCATAGGGTGTAAGAGGGTGTTCAAGCTTAACTTACCAAGAAACAAGAGAGAAGAGGTTGTTGAACACCTTAAACCTTCAACCAAGCTTCAATAAACAACTTACTAGCACTAGAAGGTAAGATTGTATGGAATGGAATTGGATGTAACCAATGTTTTTGGTTGATTTGCAACAAGTAGAAGCTTGAATGGTGAAGAAAGTTTCTTCCTTCCTTGCTCAAGGTGGCCGGCCAACAAGAGAAGAAAAATGGTGATTTTTTTGTGCATTTTTTTGATATATAATCCTTTGGTCAAAAAAAGTCAAAATTGGGAATAGTAATTCTTAAAAAAACTTCCAATGAGGAGGTGACACTTGTCACCTCCATAAATGCATTCTTATCTTTCTTTCCTCTCTCACATCAATCACTTCACACATTCTACTAATCTCTTAACACCCGATAAATTTTAAACAGTATCCGAAACTTAACCTTATTGGCCGAATTTTTCCGAACTTTTCGCACTAGTGGGTCCCACGTCCACTATTTACTCTTAATTTTCTAAAATTTCTCCAATGCTAGAAAAATCATCTTAAAACTATAATTGCTCATAAAATCCACTAAGAAAATATTTCTAAACCAGAAAATGCAGAAAACATGCAATTAAAGGGAACTAAACCCTAAGAAAATAATTAGGGTTTTACGGGTTCTCACACTCTCCCCTTCTTAAAAGAATTTCGTCCTCGAAATTTCTCACCAACGGAATCTATCAAATCTAAAGTACCCAACGGACCATACCTTCTCCATCCTCAGACGAGTCAGGGACCTGATGCTGCTCTAGAGAATATACCCGAGCCGGTACTTTCGCTCCGGTCCCTTCTCCTTTCGACTGTCCAGGGTTGGTCTTAGCTGGTTGCTGAGAATTAGTCTTGGTTGGTGGCGGAGTCCCTCTCCCTTCGCGCAGTCGTGCTGGACAATTAGCAATTCGATGTTCGGCGCTACCACAGCGCAGGCATTTTCCTTCTTTCTTCCAACAATTTGCCTCCGTGTGCATTGGCCCTCCGCAATATCCACAGGGACCTCGAGTAGCAGTGACCGATCCTCTCGGTGAGACACCACTGGCCACCCCCGATTGTCGTACTCCCCCGTTCCCTTTTCCACTCTTAGAGGGTGTGCTCTTATCTTCCTGTTCTGAGCTGCTCCCAGGAAAGCCTCTTTTCTTGGTTTGGAAGTTTCTAACTTGTAGCCTCGCATCTTCAACCCGTTGAGCTTTCTCCACCGCGTCACTAAAGGTACCAAGTTGAGCTACAGCCAAATCCTTTTGAATTTCAACATTTAGCCCCTGAATAAAACGCCTTATCCGTCGTTGTTCGGTTATGATCAGTTCAGGCGCAAACTTAGACAACCGAGTGAATTGACTCTCATACTCGGCTACAGTTTGTGTTCCCTGGCGAAGCCGAATGAATTCATCTTCCTTCTTTTCTTGGATGAGAGGAGGGAAAAACTTGGCATTAAATTCTCTCATAAAGTTCGCCCACGTCCTCGGGGTTTGTTCTCTTTCCCATTTCATTCGAATGACATTCCACCAGGAACGGGCGGCTCCCTCTAGTTGGAAGACAGCAAATGTCACCTGTCTCTCTTCGGTATAGTGTAAGGCAGCGAAAATATCAATCATCTTCTCCATCCACTTCTCAGCTACATCAGGATCAGGGCCTCCAAGAAATTTGGGTGGGGAGAACTTCTGAAATCTCTCAAGGGCTCTATCCTCGCCCTCCATGTGATTACCAGGATTTCCAGGGTTGTGGTTAGGGTTTTGACCTTGTTGGTGCACCACTTGGGCTAGTAAATCAGTCATTTGCTGCATAGCCGCAGCTATTTGGACATTGGGGTCAACCCTAGGGTCAGGGTTTGGTCCAGATGAGGTTTCCCCAATACCCCTTTCAGGCGTAGGTTGCCTATTGCCACGCCCACGGCCCCGTCCACTACGAGTGCCTTCCATAAGTTTCACTCGGTCTAGGCAAGAATGCTAAACCAAAGCAGTATCAAAGCATGTAAGTAATACGCAAAACTTTCACATTAACACACAATTAGACATTGCAAACATGATCACAACATATATATACAAGTCGGTCAAAATTAAGCCACACACATATATACAGCCAGTTAAGTCAGGTACAAACATAAACGATCCACCGAGGAATGGCCTTTCTAGTTCAACAAATCCTTTCTAACCTAGGCCCTCACATCTTTCGTATCCGGGCGCAAGAATCCCATCTAAGATAATTCACAACTCGAGCCGGCCGGTCCCAAGAGTAAACCATCTTTATTAAGGATTCCTACCCGACATACATACCTAGCTTCCTCGAGTCTCATGATAATGATTCGTACACTTATCACATGCCCGGTTCATAACTTACGCTCAAACGAGCACTTAGACATATTCATGAAATTAGGACCACAACACCACTTGGCCCAGTCTCACTCCACGCAGAGACCACGCGAAGTGGCTCTGATACCACCTGTAACAGCCCCACCTTCCCCTAAGGCGAACCAAAGGGGTTAGCGGACTGCCTGCCCAGCTCTCGCCAGGACTACGGTACAGTTTACGTCGATCTATAATGTTCCGGAACATACCATAGTATGCAAACAAGTCAAAATAGTAAAACAACCCAAGATAAAATGAGATGAAATCCGGAGCCGGCCATGAATAGTAACCGACCCGTCAGAACCCAACCAAAATAGCCAACAAACATTCATATCTGAACTTTAGCGTTTACCAATCAAAATGACATACAAAAGTTTCAAAAGTTAATATATACACACGGTTTGCCTAATCAAAAACAAACGCCCCAAAAGTACACTTAGGGTTTTAATACATGAGCTATGCAAAAGATATGCTCAACTAGCTCAATTTGGCAGCCATTTGTCAAATCCAGACCAAAAGGGTTTATTTTCCTGTAAGGAAAACAAAAGGAACAGAAAGGGGTGAGCTTGCGCTCAATGAGGTACCAAACAGATAGCATTAAAATCATGGCATTTCACATTTATCAAATCAGGTACACATGTCAGAGGTAAAGCAAAAGAACCAATGATTCAAATCAGAAGGATACGGGTGGCTCTCAGGAGCCAAATTTTCCAGCGCAGTACTTGATCCAAACCAGTTGACTCTCCGTCAACGTATATAGAACCAACGCGTCCGTAGACCCCTCTTTACACCGAATTCCGTCCACCAAACACCCCTTTACCGGGCCCGCTCACCGTAACCGAACAGAAATGGTAATACTCGAGTATACCGGAATCAAGGGTCTCAATACCCAGAGATCCCAAAACA